>NW_009222970.1:0-28058 GCF_000690835.1 Fulmarus glacialis | reverse complement strand
TGTGCTCCCCTGCCCGGTGACCACAGCCGGGGCTGCCTGCCGGCGAGGCCGGGGGTGCCGGCTGGGCTCTGGGCTCGTTCGTCCCCGCTTTCCTACCCGTCCCTGTCCGCTGAAGCGTGTGCCAGGGGCGTGCAGGGGGTCACCGCGGGTAGCTGAGTGCTCGGCGTCGTTACTGTGATAAAGGGCTGTAAAGGGCGGCTTGTCCTGCTGCAGGTGCCACATCTTCACCTGCCGGTTCAGGTTTTCCGGGCGTCTGGAAGTTTGAGGTGTTCAGCTGTTCTCAGGTGTCGGTCCTTAGCCGGTAGGACGTGGGTGAAGCTCTTTGACCCTGTGTGCCACAGACTTCGAAATGAAGTTTGTAATTTTCTCGCTAAGAGAGTGCAGTTGTCTGAAGATGTTCTAGTAAAGTTAGCAAACGCTGTGCATGCAGGATTGTCTAATAATGCAAAACGCACTTAAAGTATACTAAAGAGCTAGTTTGGCAGCTTAAATTAAAAGACAATAAATTTTAAAGCAACTGCAGTCTGAAGTTGAGGACCAGATTTCTGTTGTGTGAGGCAGTGCACAGCGAAAGCTGAGCTGTCTGGCACAGAAGCTGTGTTCTCAACAGAGAAGAAGGACCAACAAGATCCATGCCCAGGATAGACAGTACAGGGAAATGAAACACTGGCCTGTATGTTGTTAATTATATTTGGCTGATGTTTTGGCTTTCTGGTAACAGCATGGAAGGAAAGTGTTTGAAGAGGTTAATGAGGATGCTTGTAAAGTCCTCTCAGCTGTAAACAGCTATGAGAGAAAGCAGCAAGGTGCTTATTTAAAAAACTTAAAAGGTCTGTGGAGGAATTAAAAGAGGGGGAGATCATAGGATGGTTTGATTGGGAAGGGACCTTTAAAGTCTATCAGTCCAATCCCCCTGCCACGGGCAGGGACATCTTTCACTAGACCAGGTTGCTCAAAGCGCCATCTAACGTGACCTTGAACACTTGCAATGATGGGACATCCATAACTTCTCTGGGCAACTTGTTCCGGTGTCTTACCGCCTTCATCGTAAAAAACTTCTTCCTTATATCCAATCTAAATCTACTCTCTTTCAGTTTAAAAGTGTTTGCCCTTGCCCCGTTGCTCCAGGTCCTGGTAAAAAGATGACACACAATTGTGAAAAAGGTTTTTAAAGTACACTATGTGTTCACCTAGTTAACTTTACCACTAAAACTTCTATATGCATGTTGTTATATTTTATTATTGCATTCTTTTTGTGTTCAGGATTGAATTTAATTTACTTTATTATTGAAATGCACTGGGAAGAAAGTAATTCTGGAAGAATTTTATACAGCCAGTCTTCATTGTCCAAAGCTTTTGGTAGAAAACAGTAATGTGCTGCTACTTGTGCTTGTTGTTTGACTCCAGTAATGCTCTGAAAAATGCATACGGATTCCACATGGCTTTTCTTTTGATATCATCTGTATCTAAAGGAGGGATTCTGGAACCATTAGGGTCCTGTTAGTGCCTCTTGAATACTGAAGATAAAAGCAAAAGATTGTGATGTGTTTGTGTTTCTAAAAGTATGTGCTGAAAGAAATTAAAATATTTCTCTCATATTTGATGGTACACGTGAGAGAATTTTGTGTAAAATAACTTTTGGATACTTTTGTTGGAGTAGATTTATCAAATGGCAGCTGTAAAGAGAGAAAACATTTAATATGTTGTAAAACCACAAAAATGATAGAAGCAAAGAAGATATATGTTCTAAAATGTGCTGTTCTTCCATTTTAATGAGTTGGCTGTATTCTGGACTATTTTTATATTTGCTCATTCAGTCATCAAGGCAGAGTGTCAGAATCAAGTATTTTTCAAAATACTGCTCATTTAGACTTTTTGAAATCTTTTGGATTTGTGCCTGTAATTTTTTGATACCACAGCTGTTTTCATGGTTCAGGATAAATGAGCATGAATGTAAGCAAGTAAGAGTTCCCAAGTGACTTTTAACTTACAAGTGATTATAAACTAGTCATTTTGAAGCAGAAATCATAGAATCATAGAATCATTAAGGTTGGAAAAGACCTCTAAGATCATCAAGTCCAACCGTTAACCCACCACCACCATGCCCACTAAACCATGTCCCTAAGCGCCTCATCTACACGTCTTTTAAATACCTCCAGGGATGGTGACTCAACCACTTCCCTGGCCAGCCTGTTCCAAGGCCTGACCACTCTTGCAGTAAAGAAGTTTTTCCTAATGTCCAGCCTAAACCTCCCTTGGCGCAACTTGAGGCCATTTCCTCTCATCCTATTGCTAGTTACTTGGCAGAAGAGACCAACACCCACCTCACTACAACCTCCTTCCAGGTAGTTGTAGAGCGCGATGAGGTCTCCCCTCAGCCTCCTCTTCTCCAGGCTAAACAGCCCCAGTTCCCTCAGCCGCTCCTCATAAGACTTGTGCTCCAGACCCTTCACCAGCTTCGTTGCCCTTCTCTGGACACGCTCCAGCACCTCAATGTCCTTCTTGTAGTGAGGGGCCCAAAACCGAACACAGGATTCGAGGTGCGGCCTCACCAGGGCCGAGTACAGGGGCACGATCCCCTCCCTGCTCCTGCTGGCCACCCTATTTCTGATACAGGCCAGGATGCCCTTGGCCTTCTTGGCCACCTGGGCACACTGCCAGCTCATGTTCAGCTGGCTGTATCCTTAGTGCATTCATCCTTGACAGGGAAAAACACTGTTACAAATTGCAGAGGTATTTTAAGTTAGAACTAAGTAAATTGTGGAGGTATCTGAAGTTAGAAAAAAATGGATTTGGCTGTGTGGAGCAGGAGATTTTCTTCCTGTTACACTTGTTTCTCCAAATCTGCTTTACTGCTACTTTGTGGCCTAGCAAACTGAATAGTTAAGCTGCATATTGCATTTTATGGCACAAAGAGCCAGGGAAAATATTTTTAACTAAGCAAGATATAAATAAATGTTTTTTTTTTATCAAGGAATGCTTTAGTAAAAACTGTTCCATTGGCAGAGTGTACTGTTTTAAAACAGTAGTTTATTGAAGTTGTACATTTAAAAACTTGAATTTTAACCTGCTTTTATATTTTTACTCTTTAGGGATAAAAACCTAATGGGTAGTTTGTTTTTACTGATAAGTTCAATAAAGAAAATATTTCATTTGCTATCAAATACAGCTTTTGTACTAAACTTAGTATTTATGTAATTGCTTATATGTGAACCAACATGGCTTAATAAACACATGTCAAAATCATGAGTATTTTTTATTTTAACCTGGAGAACTGGCACCTTTTATTTACCATTTTTTCTTGTGTGTTTGGTTTTTTTTAAAAGTTATGCTGCATTTGTATGGAAACTCTTTCACTAGTATTTGAACTTGATAGTTAAATAAAAAATGTTGGCTGCCATAGGAAAATGAATGTTCATATTAAATATTTTTATTAAACAAAGGGTATTTCAATTAACAAATTGATTACTTTTTTTTTTGAGTGGTAACTTAATTTTTTAGGTCTTAGTAGAATTTTCAAAAGCTCCTGTCAGTTTTTGGTTATCAAATGTTTTTGAAAAGGTGCCTCCAGGATCTTCAGTGTGTGGGTTTGGGGGTTTTTGTTAGAAGCTATAGGTCTTCTTTTTTTTGATTTCTTAGTTATAGATCAGAGAAGTTTTTTCTGCTGTTCTAGCTTTGGTCATTTTTTCATTCTAACAAAAATATTTTCTGTGAGTCTGTTGTCCTCACTACAATTTGGGGTGGTTAACATAAAAGCGTTTTTGTAGATAAGTTATAAACGAAAAGAATTTGCTTACTTCTGAAAATGCAAGCAGTATACATTTCTAAATCACTATGTGATACTGTGACTTTAATAAAAGTTAGAAGTTAGATGCCTTTAGTATGAATAAAAAAGCTGTACCTTCTCACCTAGTCATATGTCATAGCGACATATTCCATTTAATTATAGTAAGTTAATCTAGATTGTCAATTTCAAATTTAATTTGAAAAGGCTTATCAAAGTGCTACGTATATTAAAAATATATATGTAGGTAACTGACTTAAAAAAAAAAATTTGCATTTTTTTCCTTCCTTTGTACAGGTAAACATTTAAACACATTCAACAGTAGAAAAAGATGATGAAAAGTGTCCTATTGACTACAACTTCACTGAATCTTTTTCTGTAGCCCAACAGTTTGTCCAGTTTGTGCAAAGGATATACTTGCCTGGTAAACTGGGGAGGAAAAAAAAAGGTGTCCTTCTCCTTTGAACCTTACGTAAAGTCAGTTCTGCAGGTGTCTGTTTCCTCCCAGTTCGGGAAATGTTGGAAGGAAGGGTTGGTGTCGTTCTCCTTGCTTGCGTTATGCAATCATATGTTAATCTGAAATAACTTAAGAAATGTTCGTAGAGTTCCCAAGCAATGATACTTGCATCTATGATAGTGAGCTGGTCACTGCAGAGCGGTGTGTGGCACAGCACAGCTTTGAGATGCTGCTGCTTATTCGGGGGGAAGAAAAAATCGACCCCCTGATTTAGGGGGTCGCTTAGAGCTATGAGGTGTCACTTTACTGCTTCTTTTTACAGTAAGAACGATGGCTTAAGCCTGGCAAAGGAACTCTTCTCCAAAATCCAGCCCAGTTACATTGACAGCATCCTGAAAAGTGCTCTTCAGCCCAGTTCCTCTAAACAACAACTTTGGAGTTGTGCTTGCACACTTTGCTTTATCTGGATCAACTAATTTAATTCAGAAATACAGAAGGCCAGGCTTTTTATTTCAGAGTTGCAAACAAGTTTACAAAGAAAAAAACAATTACAAAATCAAATTCTAGATTGCATTTAACAGTAGGGTTCTTCTTAACTGTTTCTGTATCCCTCTTATTGAATTTGGTATGTTCCTATTGAAGAGTCTTCTGATAAGCTCTTTTTTATTGCCTCTTTAATCAGATCCTCCCTCTCCAGATTGCATTATATACATTTAAGATTAATTTCTTTCTGTTTTCACGTAAAATATCATAAAAATACGCACTCTACCTGCATTGTGTTACGTCTATAATTGTTAATACATTCTGAGATACGGGGAAGACTAAATTACATGCTCTCAACACACATGACAGAATGGTGTCAGAGTACTTTATCCAAATTGTCTTCACACCTGAGTTTTTTGCTGCTTTAGCACCTCCTTTACTGGATAGACTTCCTTCTTTCTTGCTATAACTTAAGCTGTCACTTGCAGCTGAAAGAAAGCTGAAATACTGTTTTGTATATAATCTGTTTCGTTTCCTGTGCTATATAGCATCACAAAGCTTCCCCCTCCCCCCCGTGGTACCTTAGACGTTATTTTTGGAGTTAAGTTACAACTGTAAGCCATGGAAATTTGCAGCACTACTTTAAATAGTCTATGTAGTACCTGGATTATTTTTAACTTAGTCATCTTTTATTCTGTTGAAAGCAATTGTGACCATCTAAAGGAAGAGAAAAAATAGCAAGCTAATTTAGTTTGAGTGTCATCTTTTTTTTTTCCACTTACCGTTGTCTGAAGTGATAAGAGAAAACAAATGTGATACTAGTCTCAAAAGGGGCTTCCTAGTAATGCTGGCAAAACACCCTAATATATTTCAGTCTCCATGTCGGAGGAGCTTTGGAAATAAATGGCTTATGATTACTGAATAGCAAGAAGATTCTAAACTATTTCTAAAACTCCTTGGCCTGAAGAAAAAAGAAACTGCTTCTATTTCTTCACTAATTATGCAATTCAATGGTATCAGAATTGCAGTAAATATACAAGGAAAAAAATCTGAAACTCTTGCACTTAATAAGCAATCATTTCTTGCACTATTACTTAATCTTATAAATTCTTAAAGCGTGGATGGGAAACAAGCTGGAAGATCATAAACCAAACAAACTACACACATGTGATTAATTGTCATGGTTTAACCTCAGTAGGCAGCTAACACCACACAGCCGCTTGCTCACTTCCCCCTACAGTGGGATGGGGAAGAGAACAGGAAAGGTAAAAGAGAAAAAACTTGTGGGTTGAGATAAAGGCAGTTTAATAGGTAAAGCAAAAACTCTTGTGTGCAATCAAAGCAAAATAATGAATTCATTCACTATTTCCCATTAGCAGGCAGGTGTTCAGCCATCTCCAGGAAAGCAGGCCTCTGTCATGTGTAGCAGCTACGATAGCCCTTTCGTCAGTTGGGGTCAGCTGTCCTTTGTCCACTCCCAACTTCTTGCACATCACTGGCCCACTCGCTGCAGGGCAGTGTGAGAAACAAAAAAGGCCTTGATACTGTGTAAACACTTTTTAGCAATAGCTAAGCATCAGTGTGTTTGTGTCATCACCAGTCTAAAACACATCACCATACCAGCTACTATGAAGAAAATTAACTGTATCCCAGCCAAACCCAGTACATTAAGATATGAAACGAATTGATGTATGACTTGTACAAAATAGTTTTTTGGCTGATGCAGCTTGATACTTTATGGCCAGTAATCTAAAAGCTCTTGAAGACAGATTATTGGCTTGTGTATGAGTTGAAATTTTTCTTACCTATTTTGAAAAATAATCTATGAACATAAGCATGCTTGTTTTAAAGCTTTGCATCAATGTAGGTAGGGGTAGTTTGACCTTTGTGGCTTTGGGGGTCCGGTTTTCAACACATGCTCTCCCACTTGGGCAAATATAGTCTTCTGGGCAAGCCCATGCCTACCATGTCCTTTGGTACCTGCTGCAGAGAGCTGGAACGTAGAGGTGAGGGTAGGAGGGAAAGGCTTCTGCTACCTGTCCCAAGTCATCATGATGCTCTGGAAGGGAGGACACTGGCAGTTTTCTGCGCTCAGAGAGAGATACTCTGCGATTTGGGGAGGAAGTCTTCGAGTAACATCTTTCATATTGAATTTGGCCTGTTAAATGCGAATTAGACCTCATTGGTCTAAGTCTGTTGCTAAGGTTTTCTCTTTCCTCTTTTCTTGTTTTTTAAACAAAATGTGCTTACTAGTACAAATCATTCTTTTGGGTCTTAAGTTTGTGATAAATATGCTCGAAATGAATTTTCTTATACGTTATCACCAATCCTGCAAATGTGCAGCATTTAAAGCAGCTCTAAAGTTTCAGATGTGCTGATGATGGAGCTGTAATGCTATATGCTTCAAATTAAAGAGTGAAGTGGTTCTTGTAGACCCAGTAGATGAACTTCTATTTTTGCAATCTCTGCAGTAAAGCAAAATCTGACATATTGCTGCTGCTTTATCAGAATAGGGAGAACTGTTTACCAGAAATCTACTACTAGTCAGAGGTGGAGATGAATAGAAATGTAGATTTGCACAGGAAAGCTTGATTTTTTCCTAACTGTGGACTGGAAAAAATGAATATGTTGCAAGTTGAGAACTGTTTAGGGCTTGTTTAAGTATTGGTTACTAGATAATGTCTTTCATTCCACAGTTGCTAGTTCTAATCTGTAATGTTACTAAAGAAAACGGTGGGGTATTTCTTCAGAATCTTCCTTGTAGACAGAATTTAGATCCTGTGTCATCTCTCACTTGACCAGCACTGTCAGGTGCTGGTGGATAGGAAAGTCTCTGCAAGCTGACAGCTTCCATGCGATATTTTGTAATTCATTGGCACAGGTGAATAACAGTGTGCTTTAAGTTAAAGTATTGCGGGTGTATCCCTCTGTTGCTTCTCTGTCCATTGTTTCAGAGATTAGTTGTCTATTTTTTAATACCCTGCTTCACCAGTCATTGCACAGGTGAAGTGTCAGAATGAAATGGATAAGGAAACAATTTTATTTTTAATATTTTTTTTTTTTTTTTAAGAATGAATGTATGGGAAGAAGGAAAGAATGCATGCAGAGGTTTGAGAAATACACGACTAGCGCATGCAGGGGCAGTCTATACAACATGGAGGCTGAATATGAAGGAGCAAGCTTGTGAACCCTTGTAAGCTGGAGGAGATGCTGGCTTTGCAGGGCAGGTCACAGTTCTGAAAGATCTCTGCAGCTTCATCAGTAAGATGGTGCCTTACCATTACCTCATTTTTCCATCCTTTTTTGATTGATCTAGCTTTATCTGAAGAAGATGACAAAAACCATGGAAATGTTGCTATTCACAAAGAGGCAGCAAGAATCCTCACAGTTAAAGTCTTATGTTGGGTGTTCAGTCTCAGAACTGAAGTAGCTGAGGTTTCTTGGAAAGGTTGGTCTGCTCTGTGCTGTAGGGGAAGGCATTGGCCCCAGCTGTGTTTCTTGGAAATGGTTATGTTTCTCTCCGGACTGTGGCACGCTGACAGATTTCTTTCATCTGTGAATTTTATAGGAAGGAGATTTTGTTGCCTTTTGAGATAATAAAATGCAAACAGAAGTAGAATTTTGTTAGCTGTCTTAAACTACACATTGAAGTTAGTTACTGCTTTCTTCTTGCAGTTTATATTCAAAAGTATTTGCCATGATTCTCCTTTATATATTTGTACACTGCAAAATTCTCAGTCTCAAATACAAGATGAGACCATGACCCTTGGAAGCTTGTTGCTGATATAGTTATGCCTGAAATAACAGTGCAGTCAGATCTGTATTGATGATGATGCAGTAAAACTGGCTGACTCACCCATTTTGTAGATGGTACAGACTTTTCAATTTTAACAAAGATTATTCATGGAGTGGGTGTTTTGTCTTCTACGGTCTTGGAAATACCTTCTCAACAGCATTGGTGGAAAGTTTTTTTTTTTTCTTAAGCTAAAATTTTTTTTTGAAGTTTTTTTGTCTTCATTAGCCATACAAAAGTTAAAAAATCTGCCTGAACAGACAGAATACAGGTTTCTGTTTTCTTGTCCTGGATTCTGCCTTGCTTTATTCGGTGGTAAAGGAACCAGAGTTTTAGACCAAATAAAATTGGAGTGTTTGTGATACAAACCTTTTTATCCATACTGTTTGACCATCCAAAATGGCAAAATCTTGCTTGTTTAAAACTAAATTTAAACTAATTTGAGACGTGGCATTTAAACTTCTTCTTAAAGTAAATGTAGCCATGATATCAGTTAATGAAAAACTTAAAAGAAATCCTTGGAAAAGTCTTGAAGTCTTAGTGATGTTACTGCTTCAGATTTCATGTTAGTGCTTGGCTTTTCTACTGAACTACGGGGATGCTTACTGACTTATTGAGGGTCCCAATGATGGTGGTGTTTGAGAACTGTACATCTTTTACTACTAAATGCCTGTGTGTAATTACCTTTTGCATAGGCTTTTACATTCACATCAAATTCTGTATTTTTAGATGAAGGAATTTCAGATGTTTTTTATATGACTAATATATTAACTCTTATAAGACAACTGAAAAGTAGGCCTGTCTCTGTGAATCTCTGTTTTCTCAGGTGTTTGAGGTAATTTGTAAGATTGTGGTTTCTCTGAGGTTTCTGAATGACATAATTGAAACTGATCAGTGTCTCATTAATTTTCCTCTGTGTTGCCTTGCAAAGGGGTGAATAGCAAAGGTCCTTGTGCTCATTTTCCCCTCAGAAGCCACAGCCTCAGCTTTTGCTTTGCCTGCTTTGGGAGCGATGGTGGGATCTGCATTGTCCTGGGCTCAGGTGTTTTGTTGTCACAGATGAATTTCCATGTCCTGTTAAAATGAACTTACATTGCTACTGGCTGAACCTGCAATTGACTTAAACCAATCCAAAATCCATCGTTATGGAGAGGAAGATATTTTATTTATGTATAGAAATACTATTTCTTATAAAATTGTGCATATGTGGTTCTTGTGGTGTGTTACAAGTCATCTTATGTCAGTTAGTGAGGTATCTGGGGACAGGTACGTGAAGTCCTGGAGAGTTGGAGAGAGCCTGCTGTCCCCTTACTTTCCCTCTGTAGCTGCCTGATATGTACAAGATGGGGCTTTTGTTGTCTTTGGAGTAGTAACAATTAGATAAATCAAGCTAAAGCTTAAATTTTGCAGTGAGGTCTTAGGTCTCTGTACCTGCCGGATAAAGTTTTTGTCAAGTGGACACGTGAGGTTTCCCCGCCTTATGCCCTCACTCTTTGCCTCAGCTTGCTGTATAAAAGTAGAAATATGTCTTGGCTCTCTTGAAATGGCTGTGGAGAAACTGAGAAAAGACACATTTGGTTGAATAATTTGTTCTAGTGAAGTGCAGAGAGGCCCTGTTGAAGGATCAATGATGTGTTGTACCAGGCACTGTAAGATGTTACTTGACCTCAATTCTAGATGCAGTCTGTCAGAATTAATTTGCCGCAGGTGGTGTTACACCTGTTTCCAATTTGTACTTAGGTCACATCTTCTGTTACTACTTCTCCATAGTGTCAAAAATGGCGGTAAATACAGAGAAATAAGACAGCCATTTCTACCACTTCATGGTTCTTTCTGTAGAACTCATTTAGTATCTGCTGTAAACAAAGTTACAATACATTGGCGGGGAAAGGAAAACAACCACCAGCAATTCTTTTTGATTGTGTTTTTCATTGTCTGTCCTGTATTCATGTGACAAATCTTTTTTTGCTTAAAGCAGGCAAATCAACAAACTGGGAAGATGGTGGCTGGGGAGCCTGGGATGAAGCAGAATTACAAGAACCTGTAAGTTCATATATATTAGTTTTCATTGCTAACTTGCCTATTCTAAAAGACTTTTCCACTTGTTTGTGTGTGTGGTGGTTTTTTTTTTTTTTCCCTCTCCTATGTAGTTAGCATCTGGGCAGGAAGGATCTTGACCAGTGTTTTAAATGTGACTGCTTGTTTGTCCCTTGCTCCTGTAATTGTTTCTAAATATAGCTTGGATGTTACCTATTGTGATACTCACATTCTTGTATTCTGTAGGTTTTTTCTCACTAGAGTATACACACATCTTTCTGTGCTGCTGCAGCTGGGGCTATCTTTTTTTGTCCTATAGCTAGCCAGAGACAGTAGAGCATGGCAGTGGAGTTATAATAATCTACCATGAATTAATATAAATCAGACACTCCTAAATCATGAACCACTGACACAAGCATCTTTCTAATGGTCACGTAATACTCCTTTTATGTTGTGATGTGTGGATGTTGTTACAGGAGGAATCAAATTATGTATGTAGGATTGGGCAGCACAGTTGCTCTTTAAAGTTGCTCTCCCTCTGTCCAACTAGTTCAACTAAGAATAACATGGCTAGTCTATAATTGTTGGTAAGGATGAGACTTCTAGCTGCCAGCTGACTTGCATAAAATGTTAGGGAAGCTGTCTGTGTAGAAATCATCTGCACCTGAATGAATCATCTGAACAGAATTGCTTAATTAATTCCCTGTTAGAGAGCTAAGGGGGTAGACTGAGGAATCCAGACCTTACTAACAAAACTCTCTTACCTGCTGTCTTTATCTCAGTATGCAGCAAGTAGCCCAAGGTGTTGGGCAGTATCCTTGTAACTACTTACTTCAGCAGGGAAACAGATTTTTCAGCTGAGGTGAGAAAGAAATTGAAACAAGCATGGTGTCTCCCAGGGATGAATCACTGATGCTTATGTCGGGGGATAACAAGAGTATAAAAACTTTTGAATAGGATGGGTATTCAGCTCCCCTATAATTGCCATGAAATGAGGGTATTTCTCAGGCCACATGTTTGTAATATGTGCTGTAAAGTTTATAACTTCCTTAATGAGGAGAACAAATGCTTTGTTTACTACTTATGTTGTAATTTGATAGAACCAGCAGATGTTGCTCAGTTGAAATTGTCGTCTTTTTCACTCTTTAAAATGTCAAACTCTTCTGCCAGGTAGTTCACACCCTTCTTGCTAAATACCTCCTTCTCTGCTTACTTGTTTTCCTATAAAGTTGCTAGTGGTTCCAGGTGAAACTCTTCAGAAAGGATGGACTGTCATCCACAGCAAACAGGTTGTTCTGTGTAGAAGCATATAAATATGTGAGTCTCTATGTCTGAACACACACCAAAATGAGTGCATCAGTCTAGCACGGAGTTGAGAATTATTAGTATAATATAAGAATGAATTCCCTTTTTAAGACTTTTAACTATTGGTTGATTTGCATTATAGTTGATGTAAAATGCATCTTTTCTTGGAATTACTCAAGTCACCTGCACAAGTATCTATTTCATGGAACACAGCAACTTTTGAGAAGGCATTGAAAATTAAAAAAGAAAAAAAAAGAAGATTTCAAATTTAAAAAAAATTTTTTTTCTTCCATGAGTGTCTTTTTATGAAACTGATTAGCGATTGTAGGGATGGTGATGTTGAAATCCTGTCTTAAATGCTGATTTTAGTTATTCTGTCTTTCACCTTTTAAAGTAGTTTCTTTTGACAAGTTCAGTGCTTTTCCTGTTTTAACTCTTAGCTTATTTTTGTCACTGACATGAGGTGGCCATATTTTATGTCTTTAGATTTCAAGTTCTTTGCTTGTGTAAGCGGATAACTTAATTTAAATTCTCTGAGATATAATTTTAATTTCTTTTAATCCTTAGAGAAGCCTTTCATTTCTGTTTCTTTTTCCTCAGTTTGAAAATTATTACATTAAAAATTACTAAAAGGATTTTCTTTGGGTTTTGGTTATGTTTTTTTACATGATATGTTGATCTCTGTCATGAGGAGTTAAGGTTGTTACGAGTATCCCAGTCAACTTCATCACTCCTTTGTAAAGTTTTGAAAAATGTCAGTAATTAGGGAAAATGTGTTGCTATAGAACTTGGTATCCATCGACAGACAAAAATGAAAATAGGATGTTGTCTTGCAGAAAGCAAGTCATAGTGTGGACAAAGACAGGTAGCTGAATATTTGTACTGTGCTAATGTAGACTTTATGATGGACATACAGGATATTCTTTTGTGCACAAAGTGACTGTTTTTACAGTACAACCGTATGAAAGGAAATAAATATAATGAATAGCCGATTAAGAGTATGATATGTAAATTCTTCCTGCAGTTTTTTTTCTGCCTGGAGTAGATGTGTATATTTTCAAGTACATGCAGCTTTATTACAACAGAATAAATTGCACAGATCAGAAAATGATCACACTGAAGTTGTTGGGCTTTTTGTGTATAGCTACTTTGAGATACTAGAGGATGCAGTAGTATTTTGGTGGGCTAGGAGGAGGTAGAATTGGATATGTGGCTGTGGAAATGGAAACTGTGGACAGGGGAAAGTGATTTCATTGCTGTGATCAAGGTGAGGATGGAGCTAAGAAAGCAGGAGTAGCATTTCTGAGAGACCTTGTAGCATTCTGCTTAAAACCTATTATCTACTTTCTGCCTTTGAACTGTGATTAGCAGGAGCAGCCCATGTTTTTTCTTCACTCAAAGGGAAAAAAGATGCAATTGTTTTGCTTTTATACGTAGTGATGGTATCTAACTTACCCATTGTTAAACCCTTAAAATTTGGCACGTCTTAGTTTGAATTTGTTTCTTTGTTAAGTTCCTTGTTGTGGAAAGGCACATGATGATACCCTGTTGCATGTTACCATGAGGCTGTGAATGCCAGCTTAGTTACTTTCTTCATAGGTGCATATATTTACTCAATGCTGGTCAGTGTATAAGCTTGGATAAATTGTTTATTTTGAGTATGGATTATAATGAGAATAACTAAAGAAACTATTTCCAGTCTCTAATGAATAATAATAAAACTTTAAGTCTCATTCTTTTAATGTCTCTTTGGTGAAAGGAGAAGATTTTGAGGAGTAGAGTTAGTGATGAGTACTACTTTGTTTTCTGTTTTGTAAACACGCAGGTAGAATTAGTGCAAGGCTGGTGCATTTCTCATGGCTTTTCATGTAAGTTGGAGCTCTAGTGACTTGATAGGTAATAGTCTATTTGGCGCTGGTATTGAAGGCAAGCCAAAATGTTGTCACGGATCTTGCAAGTGCCGCTGTGTTTAAAAATTGTTGCATACATTGATTAAAGCTTTACCTGTAGGAAGAAGAGGAGTCTACATCCAAGAACCAGAGAAATTACTGGCTTCAGGACTGTGTGTTGTCCTTGTCACCAACAAATGACTTGATGGTAATAGCTAATGAGCAGAAAGCAGTCTTTTTAGTGCGTAAGTATACATTCGGCTAAGTATATATACTAGTACATTTAATAGTAATCAGGACAAGATTGTGTCGTCATCGTCCCCCCCTGCCCTGCCCCACCTGCTTACCCCCAAGTCGTACCTTCAAGAACGTTGAAGTGTTTTATAGTACACATCATGCGTTTTATAGGTATTGCTTGGCAAGTGGGTTTTGTCTTTACCTCTCAGCTATATTTTCTGCTTACCCCCAAGTCGTACCTTCAAGAATTTTGGAGTGTTTTATAGTACACATCATGCGTTTATAGGTATTGCTTGGCAAGTAGGTTTTGTCTTTACCTCTCAGCTATATTTCGATCTGAGAAAACTATTTTATCATGAATAATTAAAAATATACTATAACTACCCAGTTGTTTGAGATGCTCAGAGATATTGACATTAATTGTGCTCAATAAGCAAAACAAAGCTTTTGTGTTAATTTTAGCCATTAAGAAATATTTGACCTTATTTTTCTTTTCCCTGAAAAAAAAAAGAGCTAACTGAGCCAGTGTCACTTGGAGGAGAAAGTATTGAGGTGGATTGTTTTTTAAGATTTCCACCTTTGATGTAAAATTCTTCTCCATCTTGAAGAATGGGTGGGTTTACATTTTACTCTAAAGCAGGGGTCTCAGAACTCTTTTAAAGGTACCCTAAGTAATATATGAACACTGATCAGCCAGCTGCTCTTTATATATGTGCTGTTGCCTAGGGTGGTGGTGCTATTAACAGCCGCAGTTGGTGGCACGTGAGCATGATGAAGGGAAACCTCCTGACAATGGGGAATATTATACCATTTTAAACCAAAAACAGGCTCTTGAAGCTCAGAATTGCATAATTAGGCAGATTGCATTGAGTTGTCATGCTGCATGTGTCATTCTCTGCAAAGTAGTGCGTTCCAAAACTGGTGTAGGTTAGTCACTAAATTTTCAAAGAAGGTGAAAAGATAGCAATATTCCTCAGAAAGTTCCTATTGGATCAAGAATGAGGAGATGATTTAGCTCACCTGCTGGAGAACTGCTTCTGCTGAACTGCACAGTGGCAATTTACCACACGATGGCAGAAGTGTTCCGGTGTTTCAGGTTTTATGTGTCAGACAAATGGCACACAACACTAACTTTTTTTTTCGGTTGTCCATTGGCACCTGGGAGATGATTCAACAATCAAATGTCATCTGTAATAGCACCCTATGAATAACAAAGTGTAGTGTTTTCTAATCTTGATTATGATGGGGTGATTAAAAATTGTCAGATTTAATGTAGGATTCCCATGTCTTTCTCGGGGGTTAAAATTAAAATTTTCTATTTGTTTAAGCTCATCTTCAGTAATCATCCCAGAAGAAGTTTGCCCTTGCTTAGTACTTTTCTCCTAAAGATCCCTGTTTCATTAATTGAACCTTTTAAAACTTGATGAAGTAGATATTACTGTATAAATCTTTTTAAACGAAACTAGGCGTTTCGGAATTTCAGTAGTATGTTGTTCCATGTAAATTTGTAAGAAAACATGGGAGTTCTTTAGAGAAGTCACTAAACAACACAGTGTTATTTTTATGGTCTTCAAGGTTTGTAATTGTACTTAATCTAAATGTGGTAGGATGTATCATACAGAAGAGAAGGATTAGGAATAGAACTACATCTGTGAGATGCAAAACATTACAGTTTTATAGATGGTGTCTTTGTTCTTAATGGCAGCTAAATGGAAGCACGGTGACAAGGGAAAAGAGGAGATGCAATATGCTGTTGGCTGGAGTGGCTCTCTGAATGTTGAAGAAGGGTAGGTGTTGAAATACAACTGTGATTAAAATGTCATTTTCATGTTTAATAATTAGTAGCATATGCTTTTTATTTGTCCTTTTTTTTTTTTTTTGCTCTCATCCAAGTGCATTCATGGTCTTACGCATTTTAATGTTGAAAACGGAAATGAAGTAACCTGGGTGATCAGAAACAATGTCTGCAAAGGTCACTCTTCTTGCATAGTGTGATATCTCAGGACAAGTTCGTACAAATTAACAGAGGTACTGTGTGTGCAAATCAGTGTATTTGCATATAATGTAGACATTTTAATAGATCTGGGTTATCATGCTTTTTCTAAGTTCCTGTTCTAGAAGGAAGAACAAAAGTATATGTACCCTTTTTGAAAATCTACTTTTACAGTAGAGATGAAATCTTATTAGGGGATGTTGCAACTGAAAATGTATGAAGTTGTTTTAGAAATACTTTTAGTTTTCAAAACCTCAAGCAGATATAAAGTCATTTCTCGGATCAAGAAGTTACTCCAGCAGTGAGCAACATCTATGTGATAGAAAGTGTTCATCTTTTGAGATGCAGTGAATTTCATCTATGCTTTTCATTTTTTACCTCCATTGTAAATATCCTCTTACGTGTTCCAGTCACTTTTAGAAATGCTTTTGAGCTCCAAGGCATTTAGCGGATTTCGAAAATTTGCTTTGGTCATACATTTGGTATTTATACAATATTTCTGCTCGATCTGTCTTCAAATAACCAGACAGATGCTTTCTCAAATCTCCCATATGGAAGAGTATTTTGCATTTCGTTATTAAGTTTGCAGCCTTGAGTTGCTGTCTGCCTTTGAACATGCTCCCTATTGGCTTCAACCTTCTGTTATGCTGCAGGAGGTGTTGACTTAATCAGCCTCTCTCCAATCTGTAAAAATCATAATCCTTTTTTTATAAACCAGCTGCTGCCACACATTTGAACTGTTTTATTTACATCTCTTTAAGTTTTTTCTCCCCATGCTACCACTGAAATTATCCTGTCATCTTTTATTAAAAAAAACGAAAAGAAATTCTGTTTGGGGGTTGGTTTCGTACTACTGCTACAGCCCCAAGAGACACTATCATATGGAACAGGTAGCTTTCTTTAGATAGAAACAGTTATATTCACTACATCTTGATTTAAGGCTTGCGAGTGTTTCCTGTAGGTGAGGGTTCTATTTCTGTGGAAGTGTAAATATGGCAATTACTGTCAGATTGTTGAAAGACTTGACTTCTTTTTTTGCCCAAAGTTGCCTTCAACTGATAACGTTCTGTGGTGGCTAAGCTTTGCTGTTGGAAGATGAGATTTCACTAGAATATTTAACATTACTTTGAAGTTGTAATTGAATTGCAACTCATGTCAGACTTGCATTTAGAAAGCTTTTTTTTCTGTAATTGTCTAGCCTGATTATTTAATCACTCCTTGGGGAATGGAGGTGACCTGAAATGCAAATAATCAACAGTTCTGCAGGCATTTATGCTTTAAGTGCTGTTTGGGATGTCATCTTGAATTTATATGCTCTTGCGTAAAACCTTTGTACGGCTTCTGTTTCCCCAGACAGTGTAAAACTTTCTGTTGTGGTAACAATTAAATAACTTTTGATTTGAGATATTGAGGCCTGCTCATCTGCTTGCCTTCTGCATGCTTTGTCTGCCGTGCATTTAGGATGCTCAGTTACTGCATTAACTGGGAAGACCATGTTAGCTCTTCAAATGCTCTCAAATTACTAAGTGGTGAAATGCAATGGATATAAAATCTACCTAATTGCATAATGTATTTCAAAAATTTATTTTGATAGTTCAGTTGTTTTTTAAAAAAAGTGGTTGTTCTTGGTATATCATTATAGACCAGAAAAAATTATTTACCTTTAGGTACATGAGATTTAGCTTAAATCTTTACTGAAGAGTACTGGCAGAATAATTAGTCTGTGAATGATGAAAGACAACATTAACAAGGTGTAATAAGCACTCATGCCATCTATTTGGGCACTCTTGAACTTGTAATTGAAAATGTCTTTAAAATGAAAGGGTGTTTCTTGCCTTTTTAGTATGAATTTGATAAATTGTATGCTGCATTAATATATTGTTAAAATATTAAAATGCTGACTAAGCAAGATCTCTTGTGTAGAGCAAAATTTCACAACTGGAGAAAAAATATGCTTATTAGTTTTATCTTTCTGTTTCTAGTGAATGTGTGAGTAGTGTATTGTGTATCCCATTGGCAAGTCAGAAGAGGTAAGGATTGATGTTCTTATGTATATGCATCATCAGTACCCTTACCTTATACTTTTGTATGTCTACAGCTTAGAGCAGGATTTGTTTTTAACTTCTAGCATATCTTTGTGAAACAGGAGTTCCACAGGCCGTCCTGACTGGACCTGCATTGTCGTTGGCTTCACCTCTGGCTATGTTCGTTTTTACACCGAGGTATGTTTCTCAGCATGGCAGGCCCACAAGCTATTGTAACAAACATCTGTTTCTATAAAACTTCTGTTTCTGCAGATAGTGTTTTTTGCCTTCTGTAAGAAAAGGGACAGAAATGTTCACGCTTATTATTCTTTCTCTTCTAGAGTGGAGTACTGCTTCTTGCACAGCTTTTAAATGAAGATCCTGTCCTACAGCTTAAGTGCAGAACCTATGAAATTCCCAGGCATCCTGGTGTCACAGAACAGGTTTTGTCTGATTATTTCAAAAGCGAAGTGGCAGTGTTATGGGGTATGGAAGGGAATCTTCTCTGTGAATCCTCTAAGTCCTTTACCAGTTTTTGATGGGTGGACAATTCCTTAGAACAAGAAACTCTGGATTTCTTGTTCTAGAAGTGTTCATGCCTGGATAGTTTGAGGATTCAGAATTTCTTTTTTTTTTTTGGGAGTATTTAGTTAGCTCTATGGATTTGTTCTATGTTTCTGTGTGATAACCTTGCAAAGGAAGGCTTCATTCCTTTCCTGTTTATTCATTAACATGCACAAAATACAATAATGTATGGATGAAAGGAGAAAATGCAACTTGACAGGTGCCAAGAGCTGTATGTACTCATTCATAAGAACTTAACTTAATTATTTCACAGAGAAGATAGCTGAAAATGAAAACAATCTGTATAGAAGATAGTGCTAGGAACCTGCATGTCATTATGAGTAATTCCTGCAGAGAAGGCTCTTGTAGAGCTCAAGCTATTTAGTAGAAAAGCCAGCTTTCTTGGCTGAGTTGGCATGCTTTATGCAGAAAACTAATGAAGTTACAGAAGTTTCCAAGTTTGCTGTATACAAATGCTCATGTGATTTAGCATGACATTTTGGGATCAGTTTTGAAATACAGAAGCATTAAGGAATTTGAGTCTTGAATTTATATCACCAAATTAGCATTTATTGTGCCCGAGTGGCAATTCAGGCGCTGATCCAATTTCAGAATTTGGCTCATAAAACCTTGATGCTTGCATTCTAGATAAACCTGTTCTTCTGTGGCCTTCACAAGCTGCTGTAACTTTTGTGTTTTCTCCCTAAGACATATAATATAGTAAGCAAATGTAAAAGTCATTGAAAGAAGATAAAAATATAAAATTACATGCCTAAATAACTTACTCATATATTGGTTGGTTTAATACTGAATTTCTGTAGTTTTGCCTTATTCTGTTGCCTGGGGCTTGTTAGATATTAACTCTCTGCATGTAATCCTCATCTTCCTATACTTAATAGTATAAAAAGCTAGGAAAGAAGCTGTTACAACAGTCACAGTGATTTTTTTTTTTTTTTTTTTTTTTTTTTGTGTGTCCCTTCTCTCATTTTCTTCCACAGAATGAAGAACTAAGTATCTTGTACCCAGCAGCAATTGTGACAATCGATGGTTTCAGCCTCTTTCAGTCCCTTCGTGCATGTCGCAATCAGGTAGCAAGAGGTACGTTTGAGAGGAAATGTTTATTTCTGACTCTGTTAATAGTACTTTACATTACATGAAAGTTACTTACGTTTGTTAAATATCAAATCAAGGTGGATTTGATCCTTGCTTGTCCATCAATATATAGGCATACAAGGAAATGTCTTCCTCTACAGAAGATGTTCTCGGAGCACAAGTTGACCGAGCAGCATTGACTGTCTCGTACATTCTCGCCACAATACTGTATACTGGTTTTGGCTGGGATAGAGTTAATTTTCTTCATAGTAGCTGGTATGGTGATGTGTTTTGGATTTGTGATGAAAACAGTGTTGATAACACACCGATATTTTAGCTATTGCTGAACAGTGCTTACACAGCGTCAAGGCCTTTTTTGTTTCTCACACTGTCCTGCCAGCGAGCAGGCTGGGGGTGCAGAAGAAATTGGGAGCGGACACAGCCAGGACAGCTGACCCCAACTGACCAAAGGGATATTCCATACCATATAATGTCGTGCCCAGCGTTAAGAGGAGGGGGGTGATGTTCAGAGTTACGGCATTTGTTTTCCCAAGTAACTGTTACGCATGACGAAGCCCTGCTTTCGTGGAAACAGCTAAACACCTGCCTGCTGATGGGAAATAGTGAATGAATCCATTATTTTGCTTTGATTGCACGCAGAGCTTTTGCTTTACCTGTTAAACTGTCTTTATCTCAGTCCACAAGTTTTCTCACTTTTACCTTTCTGATTCTTTTCTCTATCTCACTTGGAGAGAGTGAGCAAGTGGCTGTGTGGTGCTAAGGTGCCCGCTGGGGTTAACCCACAGCATGCTGCTAAGGTGCTTCTTAGCATGTCAGGATGCTGATTTCACTGTCTGTCAGTGAAATGCTTTTCTTCCCAGTGAGGACTTTGTGGGAAGGGATAATGCTGTGATGATGACATCGGTAATGGTCACTCTTCTTTGTGTTAATGCCTGAGGGCTTTTGACGCCTTGTTTGATTGTGCAGCCTTTGATCCTGTTCCTTTAGTGTAGTGCCTGTTTATACTCTAATTTAGAAACAGGGTCAGTTTCCTGGGGTGAGAGGAGAAGCACCTAACAATGTTGTGTGGTAGATTGCACAAGCATGGGGCTGTTACGGTTTTGCAAGATAAAACGTTAAACAGGTGCTGTTGTTCTCCTGATGGTTATTCTCATTGAACTTCAGATTAGTCAGATTCTTGTTTCCTGTACAGCAGGCCACCTCAGCAGACAATCATGAGGCTGGGTGTAGGTGGGAAGCACAATAGATCTGCCAGCATGACAGCATTAGGAACTGTTGGGAGAGCAGCACCATTAAACTAAGGCTTGAATCTTACATAGGAGGGATGAGTGGTAAAGAACTGAGAAATGCTACTGTGATGAGACAGCTCTTAGCTGAATCATATGGGGATGGCTCATAGGAACGGATTACTCACTCTTTCTTCCAGTTCAGGATGAAGTGGCATGAAATGAAGCTAGGTGATAGTAAATTCAAAATAAAAAGTAGATGGGTGTTTATGCAGTGTGAGGTTAAATTGTAGAATTCTTAGCCTGAGGTTGGTGCGGATGCTAAAAGCTTGCTTGGGCTCAGACGGAAATCGACAAATTAGTGGAGAAGAAAGCTGTGGAGGTTTACTGAGTGCTTAGAGCTTACCTCGGGCTGAGAAGGTCTCTTTAGAAGCTGGTTTACAGGAAGCATCAGATACGTGTCCTTTTTTTAATACTCTTCCCTAGACATCTGGTTTTATCTGTGCTCAGATGCAGATCTGCTGTGCTAAATGGTTCCCTGGATCTATCTAATAATGCCTATTCTTATCCTCTTAATGAAAAGGCAGTATTTCCATGGAATATAAGAGAAAGCAAAACTTGCAAATCAGAACTTTAAAAACTGATACTATGTGAATCATGCAACAAATAAGAGAAATAGACACTATAATGAGAAATATTCATCTACTTTCACAACCAGAACACGCTCTACTCTTTCAGTGAGAGAAGATCACCATTTGCAGAGAAGTACTTACAGCTAGTTGTGATATCTGCAGCTGGAGTGCTTTATCTTCTTTCATTCTTGATCATTTATGTTTGTCGTAATAGGTACTTTGAAGAGTTTCAATCATTGCTTTAGTTTTACCACTGTTCTTACCTCACACTGTTAGATATCTAGTGAATGTGCTGACTTTGCAAGTACTTTGGCAGGGGATTTACCACTTAAACATGCCCAGACCACAGAAATAAATTGTAGTAGTGTTTTAAAATTGTACAGAATATTAAACCATAAATGACTAGTAAAACAAGGCTCTCTGCAAGCACAAAATATAGTTGTAATAGAATATCATGTGCAATTTTATTCAGTTTTAAAATGTTTTAATTTCATGAATTCATGTATTTCAAAAGGCCATTTTTGCTGAAATGGTATTTAAATGTATGTTAATTTAAAACTAGGTTATTTTGTGGCTTCAGATTACATCAATTTTTTTTCCCCTCTGTTATGTTATTACTTTGTCTTTTACTCAGTAGGATTTTTTTTGTGTTTTATCAACTTTTGTCAGCTGCAGCATCTGGCAATGAGAATGTTCAGCCTCCACCATTAGCTTATAAGAAATGGGGTTTGCAAGATGTGGACACGATTGTTGACCATGCTAGTATTGGTAAGCACTTCTGTTTAATTTTAAATATTTGGCTTAAATGAAACTGAATATTGTCGTGCTGTTAAATTTGGGGTGAGAGCACTTAGTGGTACTGGCTGGATAGAAATAAATAGTGGGAGAAGGCTGTCGTAGTGAATGATCTCATTAACCGTCATCAAAAATATATTTTACTTTCTCTTCTAGTCTGATTGAGCCTCCCCTCTCCACTTGAGGGGAGAAAGGATGTTACAGCTGTAGCTGTCTTGTCCTCTCTTGTTTGGCAAGAAACAGCCAAGAGAGACTAGATCAGATGCCGTTATTCCCATTTCTGCCAGGTTAAAGAACTGTCTGGCAGGCAGGCTAAGACTGGTATGGGTGTTTCCTGAGTCTAGCACTTAAAGAAACTAAAGTTTGAGATTGCTCCTTTCCACAAAAGACAAACTGATTCTAGGCTTTCAAAGACTTTTACTCCTTAGGAATTTGCAGAAGCCCAGGTTCTTGTCAGACAGGCAGATCTGAGGGACAGTAAGCTTCATTTCTCTTCCACCCTTTTCACAAAAGCAGGTAAGAGGTCAGAAGGGGGCTAACGAGGCAGGTGAAGCGAATTTGGTAGATTGCTGAATTTTTTTTCTTCTAAACCAATCAATTATGCTTTATAATTAACCTAAGTACATTAGTTTATTTCTGCTTTGTTCTTTGGAGTTTCTGTGGTTAAAGCTGCTCCTCCTCCCTTCCCTCTGAATGTTGGCTGGTCAGTCAAGAAGGCAGGAATATATTTAGACTTTTAGAGCAATTGCATACCTTTGTTCTGAAAGTATAAGACATTCACTTTAATGTTTTTGTTAGGCATCATGACACTGTCTCCTTTTGATCAAATGAAGACTGCATCCAATATAGGTGGATATAATGCAGCTATAAAAAACAGCCCACCTGCTATGTCTCAGTATGTTACTGTTGGATCCAATCCTTTCACTGGTTTCTTTTTTGCCCTGGAGGTATGTACTACAAAGCTGACTTGCTGAAACTTTGAATAATTAATCCTTCTCCTTTCTGTGTGGGTATTTCTGAAGTATTCCTATGTTCATTTTGTGCTGACATTTTCCCCTCTTCTTGATCTTCTGAAACTGGAATGATTTGGAATAGATGTGATAGTAATGTCTACCACAGGTTCCTGCTAATTTTATTTTTTATCTTAAAATGACTGTGATAGTCAAGTAGGTTTTTTATTTTTTCAGTTGTTAATTTATTGACAATTAAGTAATGTAAAGTTTTTTAAAAATTAGGTTGAGATTGTGTAAACATGCATCTTAGGGATTTTTGGAGGCCTTTGGCCTTTGATCACGTACACATATAGCCTGAATATACTGTGGTGATTTCATATAGTGGAGCTACTACTTGTAGAAGAAAACTGCAACTTATGCTTAATGACACTTGTAGCACACTTACGTTGTCTTCTGTTGTATGGGAGGAGAAGGATGGCAATATAGCTGTGTGTCTTGTACATTCAGACCCTATGTGTGTGCTGTCCTTATCTGGATTGAAAGTTGATTGAAAATGCTAGAATCGGAATTTTGATTTTGTACTTCCTTTTCCAATATGTTTATGAAAAAACTGCTTATGTTGATATTTGCAAGGATGCCAAAGCCATACACCAGCTAACTCTCCATGATAAATCATACACAGGGTTTTTTTAACTTCTGTTGCAGACAAACATACTGAGCTACCAGTGACTTGCAGGAGGATTTTGAAATGGTAAAGAGATGTCAGAATGGCTTTTCTGGGGGCAATGAATTAAAATTTTGCAGAGTCTTAAAGCTATGCTTTCTGAGCTGAAAGTCCATAGGAGGCCTGAAAAACTATTCTGCAGTTGAGTTCAGTGTAAGAACTATTTCTTGGCTTTCTAAACACTTTGTTCCTTCATTTCAGGGTGGCTCACAGCTGACTATTTCTTGACTTTCTAAAGACCTTATTTCTTTCTTTCAGGGTAGCTCACAGCCACTGTTGTCTCATGTTGCCTTAGCAGTTGCAAGTAAACTGACTTCAGCATTATTTAATGCTGCCAGGTAATGACATAAAAAATTACATTAAATTATTTTTGGTTTAGTAGCTACGTAATAGTTTGAGGATTTTAGGACCGTTAGTATGATTCTCCTAATGTGTTTTTCTATTGCAAGTGGCTGGCTTGGTTGGAAAAGTAAACATGAAGAAGAACCTGCCCAAAAACAGAAACCAAAAGTTGAACCTGCAACCCCGTTGGCAGTGAGGTAAGTTTTACATACTGTCTCAATTGCTTTAAATCTCTTGTGTATTTAATTGTTTGAATTATTTTGAGAGGTGCATCATTGATGAACATGTTTATTTTTCTTTACTTGAAGCAGTGATGATAGTTTGCAGGTCATTTGTTTTAAGCTTTGTTTCATTTCAATTTATCATTCTGGACAAATTACTCATCTCTCACTTCCAGTGTGTGGGTTCGTTGTTGCTGTAAAAGAACAGTGTGCACAGTTTATTGACAGTATAAGTACACAAATATCATTCCTGAAGAGCTTCAAAGAAGCCGCATGAAGTGCTTGCTGCTTAGATAGTTTAAAGCCCCTCACAAAAATTAGGAGGTATCCTGTTGATTGCGGAGAGAGGAGAATGGGAACAACGGGTTGTTTTCAAGAAAGCTGATAAGAGACTAAATTAATTCCTGATTGTTTTTCCTGATACTTTTTTTTTTAAAGTATTCTCAAGACTAGTTGGCAATAAGGGAGGACTTACAAAGTAACCCACTGCTCTGAGGTCCTTGCCTGACAGTGCATGACAAGGCAATCGCTTATCCTAGTTTCTGAACTTTGGTTTTCAGTAGGAGTCTAACAAATCTACGAGATCTCCCAGTAGACAGCACAAAAACGTTTTTCATACTTTGCTCTTAATTTTACCCATACCTTTATGTTACCTTAAAAAAGAAATCTTGGTTCATATAAGATACCTATTTTTCTTCAGAAATAGTAACCAGAGTATCTAGTGGTTTTGCTTGACTTTTTTTTTTTTTTTTTTTTTTAAGGTTTGGACTTCCAGATTCTCGTCGCCATGGTGAAAGGATATGTCTTTCTCCATGTAACACTTTGGCAGCAGTAACAGATGATTTTGGAAGGGTTATTTTACTGGATGTTACAAGAGGACTTGCAGTTCGCATGTGGAAAGGTATGATGGTGTATATTAGTATAGCAAATAATATTCTTCAAAATACTATGGCTTCTTATGTTTAGACTTAGAATTCCAAGTGTTTTTCCATTATTAAGAAAGACTTTAGTATATTGTGTTATTACAAACCAAATATTAAAGGCAGATGTAATATAAAGTCCATAAGGGTATTGTTGTACCAATCCCTGAAATACTGATATGACCTATAGTAAAAATTCGGTCTGGTTGGTTTGTATTGTATAGATTTTTTTTTTTCTTTTTTTTTTCCCCAGAGATTGTATCCCAACAGAAAGCTTTTGACTAATAATTTTTTTGGAAGAGCTGTAGCTCTATTCTCCAAGATTCTTTCTCTTGATAAGCTCTAGTATCTTCTTTAATTCTGCTGAGAAAATAAACAGAAGTTTGAAAAATCAGTAAGAAGATATATAACTTGTTAGATTCTCATTTCGTCATGGTGACTGCGCAAGAAGGGAGTGTTCAGTCTCTTCTAAACTGAGGGCTTTTTAAAAAAAAATGCAGATGTTAAGCTCTCAAATTGTAATTATACCTAATGTTACAACAACTTATTTTTTCTATAGAATTAAAATTTTGCAGCTTTTTAGGAGATGGAAGATAAGTTTTAAGAACAGGTAGAAAATCTCTAGCTTTCTCTCTGCCACACTACCAATTCAGAAGATTAGTGGTCATGAATATAGCAGCTACTTCAGCGACACACTAACAGTGTAATAGCTAAAGTAATCACGTTTCCCCTGTGCATTCTCCTTCTCTCACATTCTGAAGCTTATTGGGTATAACATGATATTCTTAGACTTTTTTTTTCTTCATTACTGAGAGCTTCATATTATCTAGGAAGTACTGTTAGAGTCCTAAGCTTTATTTGATAGTCAGACACATATTTACAATTTGCCAGCCTTTCCCCAGTGAGGCTCTTAAGATGTGAAATAATGTTGGGTTGGTTTTTTTTGGGTTTTTTTTTTTTTGGAAAGCTGTCTACTGAATTAAATCTTTTGGATCTTTCTCATTAATTGAGTTATACTTTTCAACCTTCTTGGTATAATATATCTGTTTATAAATTTGTTTTATACATTAGTATTTCACTTGTGGTTTGGAGTCTTCATTTGTACTTGCTAAATCACTACATAGTTTAGTGATATCATTAGAGCATCTCTGCCTTTTTTGTTTAGGAAGATTTTATGAGGGAAAATATTTGCGTTACCCAGAGAGAAAGAGAGGGGGTTACTAAAAATTACGTTTTAATCATGAAAACATGTGAATGAAAACATATGAATAAAAACTTACATATCTTGTTTAATAGGTTATGCACATTTCTTCCTTAAATCTTCATGTTGTTTTGAAACATGAGAAATCTGGACACTTGCTACAGATCTTTCTTACCCGAGAAGCTTTTGCGTTGGTGTAATGTCCAGAGTTCAGACCTGATGAGTTTTGGGCTTTTTTGTGGCTTTTTGGGTAACAACTTGTTCCTCCCCAAAGCTTTGCAGGAGGCTGCATTTGGCTCTGAGGAGTCCTCTGGTGGGCCCTGCTCCGAGACGATGGACCACGGTTCTTGACAGGAGTCTGGCTACTGGCCAGAGTTGCACAGTTTGAAACAAAGTTTAAGACAGCTTGCTGCTGGAATAGTCCTTGAGTGGGTGGTGATGTGTGCTAATCATGTATTAATTTCTGTACGCTAATGAACTTCTGTCTTCTCTTACAAAGGATACCGTGATGCAGAAGTTGGTTGGATACAGACTGTAGAGGACCTTCATGAAAGGGAAACTGAGAAGATGGATTTTTCTCCTTTTGGAAATGCACATGGTCCAAGCAGAGTGGCTCAGTTCCTTGTGATTTATGCTCCGAGGAGAGGCATTCTGGAAGTATGGAGCACGCAGCAAGGGCCTCGGGTTGGCGCCTTCAATGTGGGGAAATATTGTAGGTAAGAAACAGTTAGTAGGTAGGCATATTGGCTGTGCTCCTGCAACAAAATGATTCGTGGATATGCCAGTGGTAAAAGTGGAAAGTGCTGGCAGGAGCTTTTTGCGTTGCCCACAATTTTTCTACTGAAGGCAGCTTCTTGTTGTTTTATAGAAGGGGTTTTTGTCATGTTTCATCACTCTACAGTCTTTCCTGATAAATACATTTAGCAGTTGTTAAACCTTAGCTTTATAAAATTTGTCATCTTTTTATTCAGTGTGTGGAAAGGGAAGGTTGCTAATTTTGTTCTTCGTTGTAAAGGCTGTGTTTTTTGTTTGTTTCAGATTGTTGTATCCTGGTTATAAAATAATGGGTCTAAACAATGTGACCAGTCAGGGATGGCAGCCCCAGACTTACCAGATATGCCTTGTTGATCCAGTCTCTGGAAGTGTAAAAACTGTCCATGTACCTTTCCATTTAGCACTGAGGTAAGGACTTTCTGTGCTCTGTATAACCAAATGAATTTCATCATTGTTTTTGGAAACAATGTTTTATTTAGAGAGAACAATTCTGGTGTTCCTTCTCAAGCTGAATAGTACTCTGGTAGTAGTCTCATTGGTTTGTATGCATTAACTTGATTTTTATTAATGTGATGTTACCTTAAAGTAGCA
>NW_009222969.1:0-649 GCF_000690835.1 Fulmarus glacialis | reverse complement strand
ACCTTGTCCCTCCTGAGCTGCAAGTCGAGGAGCTTGGCCCTGGTGCTCTCCAGCTCCTTGCCGAGGGCAGCCTGCTCTTCCCTGCGGGATGGCATCAGCCTCAGCGGGAGCAGTGTTCCCCCTCCTCGGTGTGGGATGGGGACGTTTCCCACGCCTGCCTCCCACCGTGACCCAGGGGTGGAGCAAACCCCACAGATTTAGGCAGCTTCCCCCAAAATGGGATCTGCTGGGCTTCCCCACAGCCTCTTCCACCCACCTGGGCAACCACGCTTGGCTGGGGCAGCAGTGACCAGAGCGGTGTCCCCCCGTGTGGCCCCCACCCCCCCAGGAGGGGCTCGATTTCCCAAAAACAGAGGGGTTCAAGCAGAGGTGGTGAGTGGGGCCGGTACCGCAGGCTCTGGTGGGAGGCCATCAGCTTCTCATACTGCAGGCTGTGCTCCCGCAAGACGTTTTTTTTTCTCCAGCCTGGCCTCCACCTCCAGCAGCTGCGTGCGGTACATACGGGTTTCCTGGTCGAGGAACTGCAAGAGGGTGGGGGGGACACAGCCATGAGCACCTGGCCAGAGATCTGAGGGGGCCCATTGGGACCCCCAGCACGGTCCCTCCCACGCCTCAGAGTGCTGTTTCCAGTTAGGGGCAGCTTTACCCC
>NW_009222968.1:4404-4746 GCF_000690835.1 Fulmarus glacialis | reverse complement strand
AGCGGGACCCTTCTCCAGACATGTTCCCAAAGCCTCTCGCCTTCGTCCCTGGGGTCCAGTGGTTCCTCGCAGGGACCAGCCCACCCCGGCACCGGTAGCAGCACCGCGGAGCCTCCGACCCCCGAGCCCCAATCCAAACTGGTTGCCAGCTCTGATTTAACAGGCCCTCAGCAAATATTTCCACAAATTATTAAGCAGGGGCATTATTATTTTATCTTATTATTATATTATTAAATCCAAGATCCTCAAAGCAAATAAATGAACCGACTAAAGTGGCTGAGATCAAGAACTTGCTAAAGCAGAGCAGCACCTTTCCCGTTTGGTTGCGGTCCACGCACTTTT
>NW_009222968.1:0-4373 GCF_000690835.1 Fulmarus glacialis | reverse complement strand
CGGCAGGTACTTTGTGCCTGGCTGATGTTCAACTGACAGCTTTCCAAGCATATAAAAAACTTATTAGGCTGAAAATAGAGTTTGTGACCATAAACTGTCAAGAGCACTGTCAGCATTTCCAGCCCAGGTCTGCTTCGTGTACAACCGCTGGCAGATCAGGCTGTCGGGGGGAGCAGGGGTGGGGAGAATGGGGCTGTGCGGCCCCTTGCAGGACCCGTTTTGGGTAGGAAGGATA
This sequence comes from Fulmarus glacialis, assembly GCF_000690835.1. Lineage (NCBI taxonomy): Eukaryota > Metazoa > Chordata > Aves > Procellariiformes > Procellariidae > Fulmarus > Fulmarus glacialis. The sequence continues at coordinate 4,138 of NW_009222968.1, read as the reverse complement.
ATTGGGGAAGGCTCACTAGTGGGCTGTGGGGTGCCAGGGCATCAGAAGGAGGCACAGCCGAGGTTTAGCATGGCTGGTACCAGGCAAGGTAGTTGAAGACAGTCATACGTGGAGCTGTGTCCATCTGCCCTGGGGTTTGAAACCTGCAAGCCACATCCCTGGTGACCACGCAGAAGCAATTGGCAGCCAGTTTATATCCAACACTTCATTAATTCCCTCACTCAGCTTCCAGATTAAAATGCAGAGCAAAGCGCCTGCAGCCATATGAGCTGCAAAGAGTCAGGGAGGGAGACAGCAGGGAAATCCCAGAGCTGCGAGAAAGCCGTGAGGTTCCTGAGCCTCCAATAACCCAGAGCGTGGCCTGTAGGACAGAGACAAGTTAGCTCTGGCCGGCAGGAGGATATTTTACAGGAAGATTTATGAAGTCATGGGGCAGAAGCAAACATTGCTACATGCAGCTTGGATCCAGTCAGGGACTCTGCGTCTGCAGAAGAAGGCATTGCCGTGCTCCTCGCGCGGGGGGAGAGGTGGGATTGCTCCCTGTGCCTGGCTCACCGTGCCGCCTGGCTTGGGACAGCCGGGCAGTGCCTGGAGTCCCACTCTCAGCTGCAGCGGGTTGTTATTCATATCTCGGTATCTGATCGCTTTTAGAAATGAACTAATGCATCGCTTTAAAAATATCCTGTGGCATTGCGAGGCTATAATCTCGGTATTAAATGGCATTAAAGCCAGAATAGCTGATGCTTTTACTAAGGCAAAAGAAAACATCTATTGGTCTTCAAAAATAACTGAAAGAAGCAGAGCACGCCAGGATGGTTCCCAAGCCCCCGAGAGCTGGAGCACGTTGTGGCCACAACCTGGGGAAGTGGCTGACGCCTGCCGGAGCCCGTCCTCGGCCCTGGCTGCCACCCGTGGGGAGGTGGGCAGCGCAGCCGGAGGTGCGACGGCAGCCGGTACCGCACATCCTGCTAACGCTGACCCCTTTGCTCGGGGACCAGGAGCTGTCGGCCCAGGCCAGCGCAGACCAAGGCAGCGTTGATGCCCGAAGCAGCTTGGGCAAACGCGGCGGGATGCTCCCACCTCTCCCCACGTATGCTGGGCTGTGGGACCGACTCAGACAGACCCACACTGCTGGTCCCTATTTAGCGTCTTCCGTCTGAGACTGTTAAGCAGCTTTGCTTATTTGGATCCATTAAAACCAGAAAAGCTTTTTAATAAATTCCCCGCCAGCCTGGAATTAGTAGATGTGGGCCAATTAGACACATTAATTAGGCACTGGTTTAAACACAGATGAGGTTGGACTTTGTTTACCAGCCTCAGAAGGAAGCAGCTTCTCAAAGTTCACCTCCAAAGGACTGAACAAACAAGGTACGTTCGTTCCCGGTCACAAGCACCTTACAACAGAAACCATCACTTTGACTTCTATTTTCTTTTCAGAGCTCTTGCTTTCTCTCTGCCTCCCCATGCAATAAAAATGAGACATTTAATCTCATAATGCAACTTCTCACTGGAAATCAATGATAAAGTGCATTATCTTGCCTGGCCTGATCCTGCGGCTCCTACCTGACCTTTCTCAAGCGCAGCGAAGTCGGGGGAAAGACGAAGGTTGAACTGAGGGACCTTCCCAGTGTGCCTCAGGAGGACTGCCCTGCACAACGCGCTCTGACACAGTTTGGTCTCGCTCATGCCCCCGTGCTCGCTGCATGCAGGAAAAGGAAATGCATGAGCGGTAAGACGGCAGAGCAGGCTGATTTCAGCACCACCGTAATTATGAAGCCTACGACCCCACGCGGAACACAGGGCTGTGCGCAGCACTGCCGCACGGTCCTGGTTTCATCAGCTGGATTTGTTACTGGGGGAGTTTCTTGTTACGATATGGATCCTGCTACCCTTGTTCCTGCTTAGCAGCATTTATGCCACAGGGGCCTGTGACCTGTGTGAGGTCAAAGCAAACGCCAAAAGGAGAAACCAGTGATGTCCCAAGCCCCCGTGGGAGTGATCAGCAGCCATTTCATCGTGCCCGTTCCTGAATGAGACCCTCTTCCAACTCTGCTCCATCGATGGCATCCCCTTTTCCAGAAAAAGGATTTACTTGAATCTCTGTAACTCCCAGCATAGCAGGGAAAGGTCGTGCCGACGGAAGATCCACGGCACAAGACACTGCCAGGTGAGGATTTCTTCGGGGGTCAGGAGAAGACCCAAAGAGGACAGGACTAGCAGAAACCATGCTGAGGAAGCGCTGAGAGCTGATCATACTGCGGGGGTGGAGATGGACCCCCTGCCCCAAACGGCCCCAGGCACAGGGAGGGTGAGATCCCATCCACAGGCCCCTTCCCTATGTAGGTAGTGCTTTGAGAAGGCCGTGCTCTATCATCTCTGTCCAAGCTCTGCTGGCTGTCATCACAGACAGATGTTTGGAAACAAAATGTGGAGGATTTAGGTAGCCATAGACCATCTATGATTGATGCTGCTGCTAAAGAAAACTCTGCAAGTAGCTTGTGCCAATCTCCCGTGGCTGGAGAGCATCTCCCAGGGTTTTGCATGCTTGAACCTACACTGGCATGTTGGCCCAACATCTGCACAGAGCAGCTGGCTTTGGACAACATTCTACAACATCAGCTTCATGCTCCAAATATTACCTGGGGACACCAGAATTTGACCTGCAAGGCACTTGGAGGCCACAGAACCCCTCCTAAAAGATGTGTGACAGGCACACAGTGACGTGATCACCGTGACATCTGTAACAGAACCAACAGGAGCTCAATTAGCAGTACTGTGTCCTGTCTTCAAGGTGGAATGTCATTGTTGACCAGTGGAAAAAATCACCAGCAGCTGGACGGCAGCAGGTGAAGCGTATCTTCTCTAGCAGGTGGCCCCCACATTGCTCTGGGTCTGGAGGTTCGATGGCATCCCAGGCCCCATTAGCAGGGCTGCAAACGACACCACGGAGAACATAAACCAGACACATTCCTCCAGCGGAGGCTTTGCCATGTGATTTAGGAGGCTGAAGCGCTACGATGTCAAACAGCAATCCACCGACAGCTTGTGCTGCTGGTGATGGATGCCGGAGCCTGTATTTTTTCTTCAATAACATCTTTCACTAATGGTGCTGGCACGGAGGCTCGGCAAGGAGGAAGGAAGTGGCAAGTGTCCAGGGTGAAAAAGAGTTCATGATTACAGCTGGAAAGGGCACTGAGTCCCTCGTGCTGGCCATGGAAATGCAGAGGACAGGGCTGGAAGGGGCTCCAGGAGTCATCTCCTGCTCCGGGAGGGCATCAGCTCTACCCAGAGCACTTCTGGCAGACATTTGCTTATCTTATTTTTAAACTCCTCCAGTGAAGGGGCTGCCACAATCTCCCCAAGCAATCTGTTCCGGTGTTTCACTGCCTTCATGGTTAGAAAGTTTTCTTATGTCCAACTCAAACCTCCTTTGCTGCAATTAAAGCCCAAGTCTTGGCGTCTCCAGAGAGAGAGGTGAGACAGATGGAGTGGAGAGGATTGTAAGCCTGTTTGTTTTTCTTGTTTGTTTTATTCCCAGTCAAAAGAAGGAGAGTTTATTTCTTGAAGGAGACACTATCTCCTGCGACATACAACTCAGAGAAGTATCTTTCTATTTTTAAAACTGAAACATAAGGGTTACATAAAAGCTCAGGAAACCAGTAATGAGAAACACGGTGTTCACTTCGTGGGCTCTGTCTCCTACCACAGCTAATTTCCCCACACCTCCAAGCCCACCTGGGCTGTCCGCAGTGCATCAGCACGGGGAGGCTCTGCTCGCGGCTCCCCATACCAGCACAGGGCTGGTGGGCCCTGCGTCCCCCCGCACCTGCAGCATCTGATGAACACAGAGAAATCAGCAGAAACACTGAATCTGATTATTTTGTTCCTTTCTGCTCTCTTAAAACAGCACTGGACACAGCAGGCCAGACCACCCGCTCTGGTGACCAGCTGGAAAAAGCAGAGGTAACACAGATAACGCACGCCGCAGCGCATTCCTCGCTGCTGCGGGTGTGAAGCAGCACCTCCCTGCCCAGAGCCGGACGGAGCAGCGGAGGCGAGGGCTGCCCGCACAGGGGTGGCACCGCAGGGCTGCGGCGGCAGTGGCAGTACACACAACCCAAGGGTCCCTGCTTTGGGG
>NW_009222967.1:37657-38021 GCF_000690835.1 Fulmarus glacialis | reverse complement strand
TATATAAAAATACCAATAAAAATAGTCTGACAAAATTTCCCCCAACAACCACTTTCACAGATTTTCTGCTTTGATGCAACATTTCTGTTTTGTTTGGCAGAAACAGAAGCACCCTCTCTCCCTTCTATTAAAAAAATATTTTTGTTTGTTTGTTTTTCACCTCCTTTTCTCCACCTTATACCAGTTGCTAAGGAAAACAGAGGAATAAACAAGAGGGAAAAGTGAGAGGGATAAAGGAGAAGAAAACAATTCAGGTTTTGTTATTTTGAATAAATTTTTTCAACCAAAACCAGAAATATCATTATGATAAAAATATGAGAAAACTCCTTTCAGCAAAAGGTTGTAGGTTCTCTGTGCTTCCTCA
>NW_009222967.1:0-37626 GCF_000690835.1 Fulmarus glacialis | reverse complement strand
TTCCTGCTGCATTGTGTGTCCCTGAGTGTAGCAAAGGCAGACTACCATGAGGCATCCAGAAAATGTTGGCTCCTGACAACATCCCTGATTCAGTTTTAGAACTGCAAAAAAGCAATGGCAAACAGCAAATCCTATTTATTTTCTTAACAATTATCCATAACTGGTGCTTCACTTTACAGAGTTACTTTAGGTTGCTCCTTGCTGCACTAGTGATCAAAGCCTCCTGACACTTTACATACGCTGGTCTGGTAGGTGTGCTGCAGTCTGTTCCAGGTTTGCTGGAGCGTGCTTGAGTCCTACTCCGAGAGGATTGTTACCGATGTGAAACTTCAGCTGCCTTTCCTGAGATGAAATCAGTGAAGTTCTGCAGAAAGCAAGAGGTGAATAGCAGTGACGCAGCAAAACTGTTTCCTGGAAAAGGAGGTCTTTTCTACAAGGATTCACACTGCCCTGCAGAGACCAGAAGAGAGTCAAAACAAGCTCTGTACTCGTATAGGTGGTATCAAATATTTTGTGGCAAAGCTATTGTTCTTTATTAAACTCTAGAATACTTCTCCATTAGGTAGTCGACAATTACGCACAGCTGAATGGAGAAGGGGGTTTGAGCAATGCAGTCCCAAACTAGTAAGATAGTGGAAGGGTTCAAAAAGGAAGGAATCTCTGATCTAATTCAAAACTTAATATATGTTTTCAAGATGTGTCTCAGCTGCAGCAGTAAAAGCAATAAGGATCAATAGTAATTCTGCCCAGTATGCTGGGTTTCAGCCCAAAGAAAGATTCCTAGAGGGAAAAAATAAAGGTTTATAATAGAAGCACTGATCCGACTGGAGCTGTGTTCAGTAATGCTTCTTCTACACCTTCGTTCTTAACCTGAGCTGCTTTCCGCTGGTGAAAATAGCTGCTGCCAAAATACTACTTACTTTAAAGAAGCTGCAGTGCCATCACTTCCAGAGGAACTTCCTATTGTTTCTGTGTACAGTGTTAAAATAAGCATCTGGTTCAGAAAATAATATTGGGGTTGCAATAGAGCTCTTCCAGCTGCTGTTTAACTTTCCCAAAGAAAACAATGTAGGGGAGAAATTAAAATACAAGAGCCTTACTTACACAGAGCCCTCTCTTCACTGTAGGCAACACTGAATACATAAGATCTTGAGCTGAGCTGAGACAGAGCTCTGGGAATCTGTCCAGAAGGGTCCCTGGCAGAGGGCTTTGGGGGGTGTCAGTGACAAAGGGAGGCTGGCATCTCACGGGGAGTGCAGTGAAGCTGAGGACTTCTCACCAGAAGGGACAAGCTGGTGCGTTGGCCCTGCAAAAAGGCACAAAGGAAGAAGAACAAATGCAATCTCCCTCTGCTTGGTCCGGCAGCCAACACCTGTCGTAAAGATGCAATGTGTGGGAGGGCTGGAAAGAGAAGAAAATACACTGCCAGGCCCCGGTCTTGGTGGATTATTAAATGTTGAAACACCGTGCCATCTGGTGATGGGGTCAAAACTCATTCTTAGGGCTGCTTTGAGAGGCCCGTGCACAACATGCCATGCTACAAAAGGGTGAGTAGGAGCTCTGTACCATTTCTTCGAGGCAGAAGAGCTCTCGACAGGGCAGGGCTGTGCAGCCCTGCTGCCTGCTGGGGAATGCCAAGAGGCTTTGTACATGGTGAGAGATTTACCATCAACCGGCACGATGGGCTTTGCCCATGATGTGCAGTCCAGCCCATGGCCCCCGGTCGCCATTATCAGTGGGCCAGTCAGGTTTGGAGATGTCTGTTGTTCTTACCCATTAAACCAACGCGACTGATGAGCATTTACAGTGATGGCTGTCCATCTCCTTTGTGGGAAGTGCTTATTTATCCCTCACCACTACCAGCTGCAGCCTGGTGGGTTGTTTCTAACAGCAAGCAGTGGGAGGCCTGATTTTGCTCTTGGCTCTCTTGCTGACCCTGGGAAATCTCTCCCCCTGCCTGCTTCAGTTTCCCTGCCTGTACAGTGGTAATAATATTTTTTATGCATTTTTGTTGACAGTTTTGGGAATTATAAGCAGACCACATCCCGTATGCTGGAACTTCTTAATGGAGATTGCGTGTTCAGTTTTCTAAGGAACCCGGGAGTACATCTGGAGTGTCATGGTTGCTACATAATCATCTTGAGGCTTGACCCTTCTGTCACACGGGAGGCATATCACAATGTCTAACAGCTGAAGCAAAAATTTATTCATGGAAAGCTCAATAAAGAATCCCTTCTGGTCACTGCAAAAGGACCATTAGAGCAGATCCTCCCAGGCTAAAAGAGAAAGAGAAAGAGAATTCAACATCTGAGTTATCTAGGTGCTTAGTGCACGAGGTCAGGAGACAGTCCAGCTTTTTCTGAGTTCCTAATTCAGAAGTTTTGCCCAGGGACATTTCAGATTACTCACATCACCTAATATTTGGAAATACATATAGAGCCATTTATAGCACCAGACACTTTCATCCAAGATTAATGCAGTGGGACCGCAGTGCTGCCAGAACAAAGTCCCTCAGTACCATCTATATTGTGCCTTTGGCAGAGAAGACTAAGAGCCATTTGGCAACTGGAGGATATAGGTTTAAAAGGGGACAGAGCGAATGGTTTTAGTTGCCTCATGTTGGGCAGGAGATACCGAAAAAAATCAAAGGTCACATCACGGGGGGTTTTACCATGAAGATGATGATGGTGGGTTCTCATTGCTACTGCTTCTCGTGGTGGGACTACAGCTCCCAGGCTGGACATCGAACACAGACTAATAGTAGCAGCTGTATTGCATCATGCGCATCTGCCCACCGTGTCCTTGGGGCCCTTCCCTGGGCTTTTGCAGTGCTTCTACAGCCCACAGTTTTAGTGCCCAAATTTCATGTGTCCTTTGGGATGAACTCCACCAATCTCCTGGGAAGGCACCCCTCAGTCATGTTGTACTCTTCTTCGCTGCTGATAATTGCCTTTCCCTTGCTGAGTCTCCAGGGCTGTCTGCCCGGCAGCTCCGCAGCCTCGGAGGCATCTGGTGCGTGTAGAGAGACAACTTGTCAGGGAAAGGGGATGAAAACAGATATTTAAGACGCCCATTAAAGACCTGCTGATGCCTAACGGTGAGCCTTCATGAAATGCTGATTTGTATACGTTTCTGCTTATATGAAGTGGATCCTTTCAATCTCCTGGTATTTTTAGTAGCTTGATCATTTGCATGGGAATACAATCTTGGTTGCTTGGGAAATCGGTATGTCCTAAGTCACTGCTTGCAGACTGCTAATCTTTTCCAGCACAACAGGCTCTGATACCTGGCACTTGGACATAGCAGTATCTTAGAGTGTCTTTTATTTTTGCTTTTACTACTGAATTGCTAAATTCCAATTCATATCCATTGTATCTGCTATCTGCAAAAAAAGGAAAATAATGTTTATTATTGTTATTCCTTATTATTAAATGACTGCTTTGGTAAGATCATGTTTGGCTATTTTCCATGGACTTTTTGTTCCTATGGATGGAAAATTACCATTATTTGTAACTCCATACATATTTGTATCTGAACAATTGTATTCATCGTGATCAAAATTAGTAGTAATTAAGGATAAACGAAATCTTAGTTCAGCAAACTAAACCAGAAAGTTTCACTAATTCAGTTTTTGTTTCTTCTGACTTCTAATGTTTAAAAACTAAGTTTCGTTATTCTAATCAGCAAGCCAAAAAACTGACAATGCCATTGTTGGAGACCAGTCATATCTGTCTTATCAGGAACAGCGAACAATTTGCCAGCACCTCACAACCTGAAATGCATTTGCATAAATTCTTGGATGAACACTCGTCAGTGAGAAATACATTTGGGAAATTAGTTCTGGGTCCTCATACAACATCTAAAAGCCGATGCTGGTTTGGAAATCCATTTGTTAGAGAAAAGGTGGCCAGCTTTACTGCAAGCTAAAATTTCTTGCTTCCCAATGGCTGTTGGAAGGCCTCATTGTAACCTGGGTGGGACTGAGCCTCAGGCTGGTGCAAATTACCATGCACACAGCGTTCCTTCTTTGTTTTACTGTCAGTGTTCCTGAACTCACCTTATTCTGATTTCCCAAAAGCTTCACTACCATCCTATATTTTAGCCTATATTTTATTTACAGTAAAAAAAAGGAGTTAGACAAAAATGGTTCAAATCTGTGGTTGCTCTGGTTGGATTTCTGTTGTCACCTCAAAGCAGAGGATGTGCTGGTTGTCACACTGTGCTGGCAGTGGCTGCTGAAGAAGAAATAAAATAAAATGTGCTGTTTACCAAATGGTCTTGGTAGAAGAAGGTCAGTGTACTATTACTCTCTGCCCTCTATGCCATGGTTCTGAAATGTCCGTGAAGGAGGAGTGAGCATCAGGTACCCAGCTTGCTTTCCACAAAGTCAAGAGCTGCAGCAAGCCTCACCTGCCCGTGCCCCAGCCTTTGCCTGACGGCGGGGTGTTTGTCCTGGGGGATGAGGCAGAGGTTATGACTTCAAGCAGAAAATAAGCTGCAAAGTGCCCAGTGCTGTCTTCTAAGTACAAGCCCATTTCCAAGAGCTCTAGGGGACAAAGAGGGAGATCCACTGCCTGGGACTTTTTATTCTTCATCTTGCTGTAATAAGGCTTTTCAGACATAGGGTAGCATCTCTCCTTTGCTTCAGAAAGGGACAGTCCCTGACATTGAAAACAGGGCAGTACAGGCTTGCACAGCTTGTCCTGTGGCTCCAGGTAACATCACTGACACTGAGGCAGGGCTCCGATTACCGCACAAACCATGGGGTCCATGTAGGATCGAGCCATATTTTGCCCCCCAAAGCCACAAGAAGTGACAGCTGGCTGCCTCCCCTTTCGCCTCGGCAAAAGTTCTCAGGTACTTCGTCTCAGACAGGGCTTTATGTCCAGCCAAGAGGTTGAAAAGCAGGTATAGGTGGAGGTGGGAGAAAAAGGACATCAAACTCCTCCAGCAGGCAAACCCCCACCTTTGCTGGCTGATGCTTCTCCTGGCAGGGAAGGGAGCCGTGCCCTCTGGTGGCAGAACAGGGGAGAAAGAAGTTTAAAAACCTTTCCAAATCTCCAGTCCAAAGGCACCGAGGAAGGAGCTGTACACTCTGACCCTGGCCAAAATATTTGGCCTCTGATTAGGTTTGTGCTGCCCTTGAAATTCAAGTGACTCCCACCTGCGCTGGGTTTGCCCGCTGCAGTCAGGGTTTCCTTGCTGCAGCCAGAGGCTCGACTGTCCTGGGCACGCCATCGTCCAGCCAGGATGGCAGATTTCGGAGGAGTCCTCCAGCAACTCATTGAGAACATGCCCCGCTGCCCAGCTCAGCTATTGCAGCTCCGAAGTACGCAGCCAGGGTTATTAGCATTTGAGTGCTTCGATACCAGCTCTGTCCCTCAGAGCTTTATAACAAGCCCGAGCTTTATAACAAAGCTCTTGTTACAACAAGAGCTTTATAACGAGCTTTATAACATGGCTAGGAAGCTTTTAACAGTTCATGCTGAAAGATTAAGTTGACTCAGACGCAGAGGCATGTGAAAAGCAAGCAGAAGAGTTTTGCTGCTTGCAGGGAGAGTGCTGACCAAATGGATTTTAGTAATAACACCTGTGATTAGGGTGAGTGAGCTGTTTATCAGACTGTGAAGCTTTTGTTTGCTATGCATGATGTCTTTATGCTTCCAGAGCAATCTTCTGCACGGTGGCCACATTGTTCTTGGCGTTGGTGGTACCCATCCCACATGGGACCGTGGCTTCACACCTTCCTGGGTGCTTTCCTTTCATCCTCACTTGCTTCTTTGGGTGTGAACTGCAAGTCACTGAGGAACGAGTTTCTTACGGTTGCTTTTCACCTAAAGGAACGTAGCAAAAACATTATACGTGAGCTACCTCAGCGCAGCATCTGAATGTTGCTTGAGCAACTGACCATCCCCTTCCATCGTGCCACAGGTGCAGCACAGCACAGGCAGGAGCCACCGCTGTTGCATCCACCCCTGCTGACGTGACCTTGCAACCCAAGTTTGGAGATCCTCGGTTTGCAGACTGCTTGATTCCGAATGAAATGACATCGTTGATCCTAGGCATACAGGGCCTCCAGAAAGACTCTTCATTCCTGTTAGCTTTGCCACTAGAGGAGGTCAGCAGCACCCTTCCTTCTGCGAAGCCTTGGCTGCTGAATGCTCCCCAGCCTGCATCTTTCTTTGCGCAGACAGATGGGTGCAGACCACACAGGGTCATGCCAGGAGACAGTGAGATTAGGGAGGGTGATATGGAGAGTTAGGAAGGGATATAGAGAGGAAGTAATTCCTGAACATCAGGTCCCAGGATCTGTTTCCTCATCAGTACCGTGATACGTTATCACTAGCTGTAGTCGAATACACTAGACCTGCCGACTTTAAAAGGACTTTCCAAGTGAAAACTCCACCCAGTTTCCCCCTTTCTGCCTCACCCTTTTTTTTCAGCAGGATGGAGCAATAGAGCAAGGACAGCTTTCATCACATGGGTCCTCTGTATCTTGGTTTTGATTTTCTACTCAAGCAAGCCCAGGGCTTGGTGCTTGGCGTAACTCTTGTTACTGATGCTGGACGGACATGGAACACGTTCGTAGATACCTGAAAAGGTTTGCACATCACCGTGGTTGCAAAGGTATCTCATCAAGTGGAGCTGTCTCTGCTTGGATATTATATTTCAGTGGCTGTTAGGATGTTCTGTTGTGGAGAGCTCAGGAGAGCTTAGGTATGTGTATAACAATCTTTGAAATAATTAAAACAGCTCGTGTGAGAAGACTATATGGTCAGTCACACCTAAAATTAATTGCCAGGGAAGGCTGGTGCAATAGTCTGTTAGCTGAGAAATTATTGCTCTAGCTCTACGCACAGCGGGCTGCTCAGTTCTCTAAACCCAGTGTACCTGGGAAGATTGGTTTCAAATGATAAAATAGTAGATTGAGATTTATTTTTAAAGGTGTCCCACAAACAGGAACAGAGTGCACAATGGTGGGCTTTTTATTTCTTCACAAAATGTGTTAAGAGCCTAAAACTGTTGGCTTCTTGTTTTAATATTTTTTCTGCTTAATTTTTGCTTCCAAGTGGGAATGCAAAGCCTGAAATTTCATTAACTTTGTTGAGGTTTTGCTGAAGCTTCAGTAGTGAAATAGGGATGTTGTCAGATCTGAACGGAAAGGCTAGAAAACATACCTATTCCCCTAATTGTTTGTTTGCCATTTGAGCTAAACTTTTTTGGCATAAAGCAAACAAAAATCATTTTAACAGATTGATAGCAACAGAAATTACTTCTCAATTAAATTTTGCACTCCCAAGTATATTATCTTTGTGATAATACTGCTAATTTTTTTGTTGCCCATAGAAAGTTAAAGAAAACAAAAAGTAGAAAACTCAGAATTCATAATGCAAGCAACTAGCAGGACAAAAAAAAATTGTTGTTTGGAAGAGGACTTTCAGCTTCTTTTTTTGCACAAGAAGCAAAAGCTATTCTTGCCATTTGGAAGCATTTTTTAAGGATTCTGAATTACTAGAAAGGAGTACTTTCAGTTTCCATTCTACTCTTCAGTTTTGCATAGATTTTTTTCTTGTTTGGGGACTGTATTTTTGTCGCATGCACTCAGTATGTTAATCCCTTCAATTATTTATATATTTTATGATAGGTTTAGAGCCAGCCTTTTCCACCTAAACACACATCTGGCCTATGTAGTTTCAACTTGCAAAGGGATTTTTTATAACTGTCTCGGTTCACTGCTCCCCATAGAATCAGAGCAACAATGCAGTAGCAAAAAATATGGAAAGTCTGTGTCTGCTTGCAGCTGATGGGGAAACCGGATTTTGTAGAAGATGCTCCTTTTTTATGCAGTGGAGGACTGCAGGCAGCAGCCTGCTGCTGGAAGGTTTTTTCTGTCTGAGAGGTAACATGGCTGATGGTTCCAATATCTTATAATTCATTTACTTGTAATGCCTGCTTCAGCCACACAAAAACGCCTCTTCTAGTGCCAGACCAGTCACTCATGTACAATCTGTCGTATATGAGGCATTAGAAGGTGGGTTAATAAACAGTATCAGTCCTCCAGGGAAGACACCTGTATTTCCTATAGTGTCCTATAGACTATAGGCTTCTGTACGCTCCTATATTTCATTGTGTCCGCATTACACCCAGATGGCAAGAACAAAATGCAAAAGTCCTCATCTCAGGCAGATTTAAATCCATGTTTTTTAGCTGATGTTGCAGTGTTGTGTCATCTTCTCATTCTCGAAGAACACCCTCAACTTTTTAAAGAAACTGCACGCTTCTTTCTGGCCATTTTCACCTGCTTTAGCTGCGAAAAGGCAAAGATTAGACGGGAAACATCAAGTTCAGTCCCTTGCTCTGCTGTGAATTCCCTTCGTGGTCCTTGGCAAATTGTTTGCTCTTGCTGTGACTTGGTTGCTGATCTGTAATAGAGAAACAGCATATTACTAACCCGTCTCCTGGTGTGTGGGGAGCAAAACTACGTGGCTCAGTTACTATAGCAATGAGACCCTGAATTCTGGCACGTATTTTCATGGGCACAGTGCTAGGCATGCAGAGCAGTCCTCGGTGGTCTGCAAAGCCCTGCGCAGCCTCTGCTGCTGCCTTTCGCATCTCCCGGGCCTCATTTCACCCCTCTCTCTTGGCAGATGTGTGTGCAACGCATCCAGCTGCATTTGAAGCACACGATGTCTTGCAAGAGCAAGGTAGCCAGGGTGCGGCCAAGCTCTTGCTGCCCGGTACAGGGTGGAGGAGATGGCAGGGAAATGACTGGTCTGTGGGAGGGAAAGAAGGGCTTTCTCTGTTTATTGTGTTTTTAAGCAAAATGCTTAAAGGAGAGAGAACAGGAGGAGGTCTAAGGAGAAGGTAACAAAGAAATGTACTAAAGAAGGTTTATTTTTAAAGCGAAGCTAGGCCACTCCGGACAGCCAGGCATTGATTCCCATTGCACCCTGTGCTGCAGTGAGGATGCCCCCGGGCTTCTGCAAGAGGGGCTGACAGCAGAAAGTCCCCACCAGGCTTGAACGCGACTTTAGTATTACCACCCCAGGGAGGGGAACTGTCTTGGCTCCTCTGCCACTTGCCTCCCGAACATTTCCCTTCTCTGCCTCATGCCGGCTCTGGCACAGGGACCTCCTGGGAGCCGGCAGCCATCTGGCTGGACTGTCATGCCCACGCAGGCAAGCAGGCTTGTCTCTGAGGGTAAAGCAACTCTTCTTCCAAAGCTCCCTTTTGCAGTGTAACGGGATGATAAGGAGAGGTGTACAAAGCCTAGGAGAGCCCCACCTGCAAGCACCTCCGTTTCCCAGACTGCTTGGTAAAAGATGCGGCGGCTCTGCTGGTGTGAGTCTCAGCAGCACCAGTCTGCTCCCACCTCGCATCCACCTCTGCGCTGGAGGGGTGGACTTAGCAGAGGCGAGGGATGAAGTGCATCAGCAGAGGTTGGTGAAGGAGCCTGCAAGGTCTGCCCCTCCTATGCCTCTCCCTGAGAGGAGCGCTGCTCCCCAGGATGACAGAAGCACTTCTTTTGTTTCAACAGCCTGCACTGACTGTGAGGGAAAAGATAAAATTTGAAGGAAAAAGAAATGGTTTTGGAGCTGTTCCTTATTTCAGATGTGCCAGCCTGCTTCCAGTCTTAAACAATCCCTTTGTTAACAAGGCTGGGACGTTTCCCTTGGCCAGGAGGGAGCTGAGACGCTTCAATTTGCAGCTAGCACTTGGCATATGGTTTTGCTGTTGACGCAGAAGAATGAATGAAATGAGCTTTGGGCTTCCAGGACACCTCATGGCATCACAGCCAGGGATATTTATTATGCCTTCCCTGTGCTAAGCAATCCCGGTTGGCACGCACACAGCCCTACATTTTAGGTTTTAAGACAAGTTAGTTTTCTTTTAAATATGTTGCAAGAAAAAAATCTGTTTATTGTTACAGCCTGCTGTCAGGGGCATGGTCTGCCTTTAGCTGATTGCACTGGGCTACCTTTCAGTCAGAGCCCCTGCAGAAGTGCACCAGTTTGGCCAGCTGTGTTAGCAGAGGCTTCGTCTGTACTAGTAAATCTAAACATCTGTACGGCTTAATGGCTAGTGTGCTCCCTGACCACATTTTGGCCTGTGCCAACCAGGTTCAGTCCAGAAAAGGCCCAGAAGCCATTTGAGTGAGAGCTTGTGCAGAGAATCTTCCCATTTATTTCTTTATGAACCGATTAACCCTGAGCCTGGTCTCAGTTTCTGTCACAGCCCCCTGGATGGGCCTGAGATAAAGCCCAGGATTCACTTTTAAGGCTCTGAAGAACGTATTGCATGAATACAGGTAGCACCTTTCCTGGTGTTTGACAGCATCTGTAGGTCTATGGACATACCAGCAGGCAAGAGAGGTTTGGACACAGCCGTCTGGTTTTGGTGGAGAATTTAGATGGCTCAACATAACTCATGCCATGCCCCTCAGCCCTTGGACTTCTCATCCTGTTTTATTTAATAACATAGACACAAGCAGACATGGAGCAGGCCATCGCTTGGCTAGAGCAGTGGTGAGGACACCACCTCCCAGGTAGTCCTGCTGCTGCCAGAGGTACAACCCTCTGATGCACAGAGGGATGGCGATGGCCTTTGGTCACCAACACGCTGGGGCCAACGCAGGGGACTCGTCTGCCTGCCGCGCAGCAGCTTTCAGCAAGTCTAATTTCACTCTGTAGTGCCAGGCTAGCAACTTTTGTGATGGATACTTCTTTTTCAGTTCCCTTTTGGCCTCCCCAGTGCAGATGCAAGTCTCCATGAACCAGACTCTGCATGGCCTGGATGGAGGTAAGTTTACACAGGTGAGATTTTAACACAAAAAAAATCTGCAGGAAGTTATAGGATTAACATTCACGCTGAAGGCAACAGGAGCTGCTGAGCCTCTCGATGAGAAAAGGGAAAAAAATGGGAAAATGGAGATCAGGTTAAGAAAACCAACTCTGCTTCACCCAACTTGAAAAAGTAAGCTGGGCAAGCCTGCGAGGATGGCAGAGGGTTCGAGCATAGCAAATGTTCTTGCTATCGACTGACCCCAGCTCACCTACACCCTTAACAAATAGCGCAGCCCGGAGAAGAGGCTGGTGACAAGGAGCAGAGGCAGGTGCCATAGTCAGTAGCGTGCCGAAGTCGGATGTCTCCTGCTGCGGTAGGAAGGCAGGCAGGAGGGGAGCCGGGGGTGAGCTGCTGCTGTAAGACAGCTCTCTCTTTCTCCTGCCGCTGTCTGTTTTGGACTCACTGTTGGTTGAGCAGAGCTACGTTTGTTCTGGTCCCATCTGCTCTTCACAGAGCTTTCAGTGGCAAATCCAGCTATGGCAGCCTGATATTGCTTCACAAAATTAGCCCTCAAAAGGCTCTGGGACAGCTGCTGAAGGGAGAGTCCCACCTCAAAGAATAGTACAAAGCTGCCAAGAAATGGGGTGGGATTGCTACACATCCACAACATATGGACACATTGGCCATAGGCTTCCTTGACAAAGAGTGGATGCAGTCAGCTCTCTGCTCCCAGCAGAAACCCGTAGCAGGGGTTATGTCCTCTGGGCAGCACCCAGCCCAACAGGATCCTGGTTCTCAACTGGGTTTCTCAACTGGGTATAACCAGAGCTTTCTTTATCTCTGTCTTCTATGAAATGAGGTGTTTCAAAGACTCCTTGCCACCTACAACAGGCATTACTGGCTTCTCCTCTCACATCCTGCCCATGGCACGGTCCAGTGGTCTGATCTCCACCTGCGCCATAGAAACACAGATGCACATAGCTTTGCTATGAGTTTCAAGGTTGTAGCTGCAACCACAATGTTATCTCCCTTACCTCCAGCTGTTCCAGGCTGTCAGGATCAGATGTGGTGTCCTCCACAGGAGCATGGCACTCTGCCCATTCATACCTCCAGATGCCTCCTCAATCAAGCTAAGCATTGTCTTAAAACCTGGGTGCCCCAAGACAACTATTATCTGCCTGTTATTTCAGCAAGCTCTCGAAGAGCTGTTTTGTTTTCATTTTACAAGGGTACCTATACCACTCTGCTCCTGGTATGAGCCTTTGGGGATTTCAGTGCACAACCTGAATTGCTCTCCTTCTGGATGCCTTTAGAGATAAAAATTGTCTCCTTTCTTAGTCATATTTTGCCTTGTTTTTATTTTGTAGCTGGATGTTGGTTCACCTTGCTTTTTTTTGAAATCTTCCTTACAATGAAAATGCTTAATGCCCACACTTCTTCCAACACACCTCCTAAAGTCTTAAGTTTCTGTGAGAGTGACATCCATTGCAGATTATGCCTTCAGATGAGAGACAAACACTCCTGTGTTATTCACTCAACACAGAATAGATGCAGCAAATTCCCCACACGCTCCCGTTTCCTTTTGTGGAGGCAAAGGCAGACGCAAAAGAACACCTCTTTGGGGATGAACAGATGTTTCCCAGCAGATCAGGATGGTGTAGCCAGGCCGTGCAGTACCTGTATGATATCCAGCCCGTATTGCAGAAGCCACCTCCTGGAGCTCCTGCTCTGAAAGATAAGGAAGGGATCCCTGCCTGCCTCCTGGTGTAGACCTGCTGTCAACCCCTGTTCACGCTCTGATACTCAGCCCTAGGTCAGAGATACTTTCTGCAGCCCCAGCCAGTGCAGTAGTGCACTGCTCTGCAGTGCAGCATCTATGCAGCAACAGTTCCCCTGTCCCCCCCCCGGCTGCTACAGCCCCAGTGCCTCTTGGCAGCGCCTCTGGGATGGACGCGGTGTGCCGCTGGCCTTCCTGCCTCCACGCTGGACAGTTTTCATCTACTGCCAGGAGATGTCTACCCTTCTGCTCTACCTGCATGGAGGACTGGGAAATGTATCTGTTGGTAAGCCAGCCTGTTTTCCTAGCTAGGAATAAGTAACTACCATTCCCAGAGTTACTGGTGGGCAGACATTTTATTCTTTAACATAAACCTAGACAAAATAGTTCATCAAAGATTTGCTATGCCTCTGCCACAACCTACTGCAAGAACACCCCACCTCCACCTACTAGATCCTCTCTAAGCATCTTTTATAAGTATTCCTCCAGTTCCTCTGAGCTAGGGATGAGGGCTGAATTTAACCAAGCAGACCATGTCATCTCACAAAAAAGCCTTTGCTCTTGACCTGGTTTGGATGTACAGCAAGCCAGCCAACCTTCACAGCCCACATACTTTTCAGATAGCTATTTGGCTTCCATCGGCTATCGAATGAATGTATTGAAGCAGATGAGATTGTCCCAAATTTACGCAGGTAGGAATGAAAACATCTTGCCTGGGATTTTCAGATGACTAAAGTGACTTTTGAGTTTTTGAGATCAATCTGCCAGAGAGTGACAGGTGCAGTGGAAAGAAGGCAAATTTCATACTGGGATGTCACTTCACAAATCAACCAAACTCAGATTATAAGAGCAATGCAATAGAAAGGAGTTTGGGAAGGGGGAGAAAGGGTAAGTCATCTCTTCGGTCTGTGTACAGACTTTTATTAATGTGATATTCCAGAGAAGTGCTATTCTCCCCCTCCCTTTGCAGTGTCCTTCGCACAAAACCTTAAGGAAAAATTGCTTTGGCTCTGTCAACATGGAAATTGCTGCTACTTTTGCTCAGGATCAGCTCTGGTGGCACTGGGCACTCCAGGTTTCTTGCCCCACGTCTGACCAGTCCCACTGCACATACTGGCAGTCTGGGTCCTCGATTCCCTGTCAAGACCCAAAGGGAGACCTGCGCGGGTGCCCACGGTGATACAGAGATGTAGGTGATAGTAGATGAGCCTCGCGCTATCGTGGCCCTGCCATGGAAAAAGCTACGCAGTGGAAGAACAGGAGGCCACGAGCTGGTGGCAGAACATGGTAGCCCTTGTCTGCTGGACTGGGCCTCCGAGTGCTGGAAGCTTTTCTCACCGCAGCCTTTGAATGGCACGTCCATCTAGCTGTACCTGCCTTGCTCCCTCTTGGGGCACAGTTTGGTCAGCAGGAGTGCTTTGGCCCATAGAGGTTATGCTGTTTCCCCAAAGAGAGCACAGCTCTCTGGCCAAAAGCATTTTCTGGCCAGCGTAATCACATTTACATGAAGGCTTTTGCCAGCTTTGCTATATTGGTCGGGGGTAGAGAGTGGGCTGAGGGTAAATTACACTCTTAGAGATAGAGCTTTGCCAGAAAAACTTTTAGTGTGGCTTAGTCTTAGCAGCTGCCATTCTGGTGCTATATCTCTGGTTATTTTTAGTTTGCCTTTGCAATAGACAGACCGCTACCTTTCTCATGAATAAAGTGAAATTTGCCAAGTTCAGAGTGCACATTTTAATTAACTCAGTGTTTGCTTGAAAGAAAATGATATTGCTGCACTTTTCATTTGATAATTCAAGTAATACTCGCTGGGTGTTCACTCCTGACCTGCAAGCCCTCGTATTTAAAACAAGCTGGGAGGTGGTGGGGGAAGAAAGGCATTTTTTGGCAAGGAAACTGCTGCCCTCAGGCTATTAATGCATCTTAATCCTGAACAGAAAATGAAATCACTTTGGGCAGGTGCCAAGCAATACAATGACTTTCCTCTGATTTCAGGGAGTTCTTCTTGAACAGCCTTTCCTGCATGAAGTAAGAGCCGTAATCCTAGGGCTTCATTTTCCTGTCGCTTTACACCCATTTTATACCCCTACCAAGGCAGTGTCCCAACAGAGTTCCCCCAGATTAACAAAAGAAAAGCAGACGTCGTTGGTGTTGTTATTTATTATTTGTATTATGGCTCAGGGCCCGTATTTACTGTTGCTGACACTGGACTTTGTGCCTGCAGAGCCAGAGGGCACAT
Organism: Fulmarus glacialis; assembly: GCF_000690835.1. NCBI lineage: Eukaryota > Metazoa > Chordata > Aves > Procellariiformes > Procellariidae > Fulmarus > Fulmarus glacialis. The sequence goes on along the minus strand of NW_009222967.1, from coordinate 22,825 downwards.
TTTTTCTTCTGATTGTGCTTTTGAGCATAATTACCTATAAACTGCATCATTTGCTGCTCCCCTGATAGTGTTACTCAGCAAGAAAGATGTCTGAACCTCTCCCTGCAAAGCAGAAGACCTGTGATAGTCATCAGGCTGCTCAAGGAAGCCGAATAGCATCCCCTTGTCACTGATTTGTCCCGGGGTATGCTGCGTGGTCCTGTTTAGCTACCCTGATGCTGCAGTGCTGACAAAAGGGGCTGTCCCACTTCTCTCCTCCTGCTCCCCTGGGGGCTTCTGGCCACCTCTTATCCCCCCATGTGGACCTGGCATGAGAGGCTGTGGGGTGAATCAGTTCAGCTCACTTATTCAGCTGGAAATTAACCCAGGAAAATGTCCACGGGGTGAGTGTGCTTGTCTGAGCGGCTACCCAGTCGTGCAATGGTGGGGAGAGGTGCAGGAGCAGGATGGCTTCGGTTGCTGGCAACCCACACTTAAACGTCCTCTGAGTAGTGGCTGGTAAGATGTTGGTTCCCTCCTTGACATGGGCAGAAATGCGGGCATCGCGTGCGAGGGGAGCAGCAGGTGAGGGGAAGGAGCAGAGGGGAGCAGAGCAGGGGCACGGGGGATTTCTGGAAAGACAGCAAAAGAGGTGGGCTGGAACTGAACGCTTTGTGGGGGGCGGTGGGGGCTGGTGAGGAACTCAGGGCAAATGGATGGGAGACAAAGTGAGCTCAGAGGGAAGGGACTGGAAGGGAGCAAAGCACAAATAGGGGGGTCTGGTGGGGAAAAATTGCAAAAGAAGGCATCCAGAGCATAACAAAGTGTGAACAGAGGGATGCGGTGGGGAACGGACACTACTGCCCCCAGACCTGATCCTGACCCTGACTTGCTGACTCCCCTCCCCAGCTGCCCCCACAACTCCCTGCAACAGAGCGGACAAGGCTGGAGCAGAGGAGAGCTTGGATAGGTGCTCCTGAAGAGGGGGGAGCACAAATGGGGGGTGTCTGCAAGGGCAGAGGGTGAGAGGAGGGTCCTGGGGGGAGCAGAATGTGACCAGGCGTCTGGAGGGGAACAGCGCACATACGGAAGCTCTCTGAAGGAAAACATTTCTGCACAAACACCAATTATCCAGGAAAAATAAAACCCTAGGCAGGATGAGCCTGGTGGTGTGTGGATAGCTGAGGCTATAAGGAAAACTCTGCTTTGACAGGCAGGAATGGTGTGCTGAAGGAGAAGGTCTTAACAGGGTCAAACCAGAAAGGGGCACAAAGAAAATTAGGGATGAAGAGCCATTTAGCACTTGAACAGAGAGGGCTCAGGGAGCACAGGCATCTAGAAGAAGAACGTGGGGTGGTGGTATCTCATAAAACAGAGAGCCAAGGACAGCCATAGGCATTGCTGAGAGAGGAGGGAGGAAGTGGAGGGCCCGAGCTACGTCCAGCATTTGAAGCGAAGCATGCAGCAGAGGTACGTCAGCAGGACGTCGGTGCGATGCATTGCACTGCGCAAAGCAACAAGCGGACCTGGCCCTCAGGAGTCCAGGTGAGAGCCTGTCATTTGAACAGATGGAAAGGTACCCATCCCCCCCCACAGGTGTGACTGCAGAGCACCTCTGAGGACAGCAATTCAGCAGCACTGATGTTGCACTCTTCCTGACATGGCGCAGAGCAGGAGAAAAAGCAGTCTCTAATTCTGGTAACGGGGCCTAGGAGACACGCTGGTGACATTGGATCTTCTCATGGGGGCACAGGCCAGCCGCCACCCTGGGACGGAGTGAAGGCAGAGCACAGCTCGAGCCACCCCGTGAACACAACCATGAGACTGGCAGGATGCAGACACCTGCATTTGGCACAGTAGGGAAATGCAGTGTTTCGTGCAGATGTACATCAGTGTCAAATGTCTCCAGTTCTGTGCTATAGAAATGCCAGCAAAACCGGTCCTGGGACCAAAAGCCTTCAGTCCCTGAAATCTGATAAAAAATCTTAAAGCCTGCCTCACAGTAGAGAAAATGAAATGCTTTCCTGGATTTTGAAGGCATGGGATGGAGTGGCAAACACACACCTCATGAACAGTTCGTCAGGGCCCTGAGTGCACTCTCCCCCTTCTAGGATTTTGGCTGGAAGCTCCAGACCAGCTGGCGGGTCAGAGCTGGTGGGGAAAAAAGAGCTGGAAGAAGCTTTGTGGAGGATCCCCTGCAGAGCTCTGCTGAGAAGCTTTCATGGGGGCTTTCCCCTCCTTAGCCCGGGAACTGCTTTTAAGTCATGGCTCTCTCACGCTTGGCCCCCGCCTGAGCCACGCCGCGGCCGTGTTCACGTTGGGCTGGTGCCCTGCTGATGGGAGCCCTGACCCTGCCTCCGGGTCTCGACTTCCCGGCTGAACCTCGGGCTTGCCTCATTGCTGCTCCCTGCTATGGTTTTATTGCGGCTGCCAGGCTGGGGCGGGGGCACTTGTCTGGCCATGGAGCTGTGCTGCGGCGAGGAATGCTGGATGATTTCTCCTCTGCTGCAGGGGAACTGAGTCGGCAGGAATCATTGAGGATGACATCCCAGGCTCCCTTGGGATTCCCTCGCCAGCACAACCCCTCCCTGCAAGAGAGCAGCGGCTGCCTAAAATTATGAACCCAGCGGCACACGCACTGTGACATCCACCACCGGCAAGACCCAGAAAGGACTGGGGAGCAGCGCCTGTGCTGCAGCTAAAGACAATTGAGCGAGTGGAGAAAGCACTGGAATGATTGAAAGAGAGAAACATCATTATAATCTATAGCTGCATAGACTATTGAGACACAAAGAAAGCAAGAAGAGAAAACATTGCTCTTTACACACCCAAGATGAGATCACCTATCTGCTCTCTACAGCAAATATACTCCATGTACTAAATGCTCCATCTGGGCACTAGCAGTTCAGGTTGGGCCAAGAAGGCAGGATGTTAATGACTTTAAGAAGACAGCATTTCAAGTGGCTGCCTCTTAAAATACTGCCTATTCTGGAGATATGCCCCAAAAGATTCATGGAATAACACAAAACCAGTGAAGAGCTGGAGTCACTCTTGATGACATTCTTATGCATGACAGACCCAGAGAAAAACATGACAAAAAAACCTAATAGACTTAGCTACAAGCAGCAGAGAGTGCAGTCTAAAATTGAGTCACAGCAAAATGCAAATCCACACGGAGGAACTGAATTATTTTGTCCACGCTGCAGAAAGAGAAGGCATGAGATTTGATTCAAAATAAAGAAAGCAGCTAATGAACAGCAATTTCCTTCTAGAAGTCAGCAACCGCACAAGGAATATTGACATGCCTATCAAGATTTATACCATGAGCAGCATAAATGCACAGCTTATGAACTGGGGAAGGGTATAAATGAGGAAGACTAAGAAGGGGTAGTGGCAAGGAAACCTTGAACAAGACCTCTAAAGCAGTTGCTTTGAAATCAGGCTAAATCAGCAAAAGCAAGGAAAGCACCACATCAGACAGTTAAAGTAGGAGTTCTGGTAGTATATGGATGAACTGAAGCCAATGCTGCAAAACTATATGGCTAAGAAAAGCACTTGTTTGCCATTGTCTGGATGTCAGAGTTTTCTCTGGCACATACTGGGCCACCAGCTAACATTGCAAGCGATTCAGTCCCCTAGGAGATGTTCTTCACAAGCCTCATGCTCCTGTGCCACTGAGTCATTCGCACATAATTCTAAAACTAGAAAGATTCAAACTGGAAGGGAAAAAATAATCAGGGGAAGACAAGCTCTTCAAGCACATCTTCTTGAAATTTTTTACAGAATAGGAGAAAAAGAGGAGGAAGAGCTTGAGGAAGGGATCCATAGTGATAGTTCCAACACTTAACAGTGTCTGCAAATAAGTTATCAGAAATAGCAAGAGGAGCAGAGTGTGGGATGTGCTGGATTTTAAAAAGAAGCAAAGAGAGCAGAGTGACCTGCACAAGAATAACAAGCTCCCTTGGCTATCGCAGACTTTTGGAATGAGAAAAACATTGTCTGCAGAGAAAAGACTAAGGCTGAAAGGTAAGGAGGATAAGTGATTCCTACCAAAATGGATACAGAGGACCTGAAAAAAGATGGGTAAAGAGCATTTTGCTATAGTGCTTTATAAAAAAAAAAAAGTAAAAGAAAACATGATTTTTTGACATGGTGTGAAAGCACGGGTAGAAGGAAATATCGGACACTTGCTCAAAGAGAAACAGTACTGCAAGGGATGAATCATGGTTTGTGTTATTGGCCGCAACTGACAATCAATGCACTCAGTAGAAGAGGTACCACAGCCTGCTTATCGCAAATTATTGTTAGAAGGTAGGTTTTGTTTAGCTACGCCATTAGCTAGCAAATTTTCCAGCACTGTGGCGAATCCCATGAAGGCAATGTTCACTCAGTACACAAGGCTGCCTGCAGTTCTTCAGACAAAGACAGTGGGGTGAGACGGTTCAGGAGAAGTCCCTGGGATGTCAAGTGCTGTCTGTGTGATTAATGTGTTGTGTGGGGGGGCCATGAGGAGCTGGGAGCCAGCTATCAACGGAGACATGCACAGAGCTGTTGCACCGTTAATACTTGTTATCATCTACAGTTTCTGAGCTGGCCTTAGAAATGTTGTCACCAGCAGGGAGGCCATTTACACCACAAGGGATGTGCTCACTAAATGACACAGTAGACTTCAAATGCAATGGCAAGCTCTTCCTCTTCTGTCCATTACCTCCTCCGGCTGCCCCGTGTTTGAATCAAATGGCAGCATATGTCATGCTCAGAGCTTTTTTCCATTTGTAGATGGGATGTAAAGACAGGGAGGCAAGTTTTAAGAGAGGCTCAGGAGGTGATTCTGGGATCCTGTTTCCTCTTGTGGGTGCGCACGTGTGTGCGTGGAGATGAACTGAGCCATGGGGTGGGAGGGAGGCTTCAAATGTTGTCTTAATCCAATGCTGATCACTGCTGAGGGCAACTGCAGCTAAGACAATGCAAGTCTTTGGGTGTTTGATACGGTACCAAAAGTGTCAGCCTCTGAGTCCTGCAATTTTGACATTCATTAATTCAAAGAAGAAACCATGGTTTCAGACCAAAAAATGGAAAATGTGGTCCAGCTAGAACCAAAGACTAGAAGACAAAAGAATAACTCTGCCAACTTCTGTTTCTTTGAAAACTCAACATGAAGCTCCTAAATTTTGCACACCTCCACGAGGGGACAAACAAGTGCTGAAGCAAGAATGGCTCTTTATCTGCAAGAAGTGTTAGAAGTAGGGGTTGTATCTTCCCTTTGAACACCAAACAGTATTTTGCATTGATTCTGGCTGTGATCTAATTTTCAGCCCAGCTCAACAGAAATGCAACAATTTTGCAAAGGGAGGGAGAAGGCCAGCAGGACTGTGCGGTCTAGATCTCCAACCTGAGCATCTGGGGAAGAGAAAAGAGAGCTTATTTTAAAGGTGGGCTAACCAATATCACATCCAACATGCATTTGCAAAAGGCAAGTGGGTTCTGGCCCATCCTGCAGTGCCAGGCTCACCTAAAGTATCAGCGCTTCATGGGGCTTTTGTTGTTTTCAAAGGTCTGTAATTTGAGCACTTTAGGATGTTGAGGAATGTGAGCTGTTTAGTGAAATTAAGGAATACGTTTGTGAAACTTGTGCTGCTTTCAGTCCTGCTGCACTGTCTTTGAAGGGTTTAGCCGACTGGTATCTACAGGCTGAGCTCCCAGAGAGTGGGGTTACTTAACCGGGAGGGCTTAGATGTCTCAGGAACTAGTTCTAGGGGACCGAGCTGGTGGTCCACATCCCCAGAATGGTGTCACACAAGGGGAATGAGTCTGGGAACATGCACCACAGGTTATAAACCATGAGGTGACTCTGTTCAGCTCCCTCCGGCAAGCATAGTTGTAAGACCCAGTGACCAGATCTGCTCACAGCAGACAGGTGACCATGCAGTGCAGCACCGGCCCAGGATGCAGGGCAAACTAGCAGCAGAAGGAACGAATGCTCTATATTTACTTTCTGCAAATGAAGGTGCTTTAATCAAGTACAAGTTAATGATTAGGACAGTGGGAGCTGAGTGAAGTTTTGTGGCTTTGAGTTATGGGTTACCCAACTGTAGCCATGTGCCAGTCTCCCACCCTGGCCAAACCTCAGCTATAGAACTCTGGCTGTGTAAGCAAATTTCAGTCCTGTTGTTTGTGAGATCCTACAGTTGCATGTATTCAGAGAGAGAGAACAACACGGATGAGAGGAGACCTCTGGAGGTCTCTAATCCAACGCCCCACTCCCAGCAGGGCTAATTCTGAAGTTAGATAAGATTGCTCAGGGCCAGATGAGCCCTAAAATCTGCAAGGGAAGAGATTCCCCAGTCTCTCTAGGCACCTATTCCAGTGCTGAACCACTCTGCCCTGCCAAAAAAATCTATTGGGATTTTTTTTTTTTTGTTAAATCTAGTTGGAATTTCCTTTGCTGCAACCTACATCCATTGACTCTCAGCCTTTCAACTTGGACCTCTGTGAAGAATCTGACTCTCTCATAACCCTCCCTTTAGTCAAAGACAGCAAGTAGGGCCCCCACAACCTTCTCTTCTGCTGGATGAACAAACCCAGGTCCCTCAGCTTCTCCTTTTACATTATGCTCCAGATCCCTGACTGCCTTGGTGGACCACGTTTAGTATATCAATATTGCTCATGCCCTGCTAAGACCAGAACTGGAAACAGTGCTCCAGATGCAGCCTCATGAGTGTCAAATAAAGGGAGGGAAATAATCCCTTCCCTTGGCTTGCTCTCTTGCTTCTGCAGTGCAGTATGCATTTGGCCTACGTGGCTGCTGAGGTGCACTTCTGAGTCTTGTTCAACTGGTTGTCCTCCGGGACCCTGAGGCCTTTTTCTGCAAAGGTGTTTTCTAGACAGTCAGCAGCCAGCCTGCACTGGGAATGGGGGTTTTGCAAGCAGTGCAAAACTTTGCCTTTGTCGTTGTTGAACTTCATGAGGTTTCTGCCAGCCCACTTCTTCAGCTTGTTTAGGTCCTTCTGAGTGGCAGCGCTGCCCTCCAGCATACCCACCACTTCTCCGAGTTTGCTATCATCTGTGAACTCCTTAAGGTGTTCTCGGCCTCCTTCTCTTCCTGTAGATGAGGATGTTAAATGGTATTCGTCCCAGTATTGACCCCCTGAGGAATATTACTCATAACTGGCTTCCTATAACACTTTGAAACGCTGACCTCTACACTTCGAGCTCACCTGTCCAGCCTGTTTTTCACCCACTTTGTAGTCCACCCATCCAGTCCATACCTCCCCGTGTTGGCTACAAGGATGCTATGGGCCAATGTTCTAGTAACCGAACACTTCATTTTGGTAGGGGAGAAACACACATGCACCTAGACGTCAGAGCCATCAAAGAGTTTTCCTGTATCGCATTTGGCCTCATCTTCTCTGCTGGCAATAGATCAGCTGCACCAAAGCTCTCTGGAAAGTGGTAGAGCGGGACACAGGGCCAGGACTTGCACATGGCAGTAAACTCTCAGGGAGTTATGGCAAGTGGCCAGAACCACAAGCTGTGCTATGCCAGTCACAGATGGGAAATGGAAATTTGTGACATTTTGTACTTCAACCCAAAATCTGAACAGATTTTCATGAGACCACATTAAAAAAAAAAAGTTATCTTTCTCTCCCTGACTTATGTACCCTGCCAAATTTCATAGTCTTGCTTCAACGCTGCAAGTATCGCAAGAAAAAGGAAAGTCACAAAAGGGTGGAGGAGGAGCTTTTTTATTTTATCTTAAGGAATGTGCCAGGCTGCCAAGATTTAGGAGTGTGAACTCCTCTGTAAAATCAAAGGAATCAGGATCCAGTTTTCAGCCAGGGTCCACCGGTTATTTCTATCACTTGGCCACTGCAACCAGTTAGCTGTAGCCCAGAAAGACTGGTATTTGCGCTGATAAATCCAAACACAGTTCCCTGAGGGGTCTGATACGGTCAGCTGAGGATCTGAAAGAAAAAAATGAAGGGGATGACTCCCCTCTCTCATCTAAAGTTCTTGCTTCAGCTCCCTGAATTTCTACTCCTTTCTGGAATGGTTGGAAAAACAAGTCTGCACTGTTAAAACTATTCTTTTCCCAAGCCCCTTTTCAGAAAGCAAGGATGCTATTTCTGTAAGAACTTAAAAGGAAATACATGTCTGAGACGGAGAGCAAGAATGGAAAATTTCAGTACAAACAAACGGTGAATGTTTGGCAGCCGGGAACTGACAGGGTTTTGTAATACGCTGTAAGAGAGGGGTTGTCTTGTTGGCTCTACCAACAGTCAGATTTCTAAGGAAAGAAAAAAATGTCCCTGTTGGAATGTTTTTTCTTTTGCAGAAAATGCTCCAAAAGGCTGTTACGGTGGAGAAGTAGCAGTTATTTTTTCAGATGGAGTCCAGTGTGTTCCCAAAAAATGCCTGTCCCCTCCTTCTCTTCCTTTCCCTTGTCCCAGCCTTGGCCGGACTCTTTAGCCACAACTTTTTTCTTCCTCCTGCTGTACTCAGCCTTCCTAGCTCCAGCCCACTTCCTTCTGCCTTTATTTTACTGAGCTCAGCCTTGCCAGCAGTGTGGAAAGGGAAAAAAATGGCTTTAGTTTCTGTTTTCTGCACTCTACAGGGCTGTGAAGTGACAGGAAGCTTTGGTGCAACCTTACCTGTCCGTCAGGAAGGTCAGTTGATGTTAAGTACCGTCATCAGGAACGCAAGACTGCAGCCACCAGGTTTCACAGCCTTTCCCATCTCCCATCAGGAAATGACCTGAGCATGTACATTTCTCCACAGATCATCTATTGCTTTTCCCAAGGATACAAAGCTGGTTGTCTTAAGAGGGCTTTGTTTTATTATGTTTCCATACACAAACACTAAAATGAGGCATTTCCACTACAGAGCAGTACTTTTGTTTGAAAGGTAATCAACCACGACAAGGTAAAACGGAGCTGTGTCTGAGGAGGAACACAATGTCCGTATCTCCATGTCATCTCATCAGTTGAAGGCCATTGAGATGACCTGCACACTTCCCGCACGCTGGGTGGGTCCATGGGTACCAGCTCTGATCTTCACAGGTTTGGGCAGCAGCTTGAGTTTCTTCACAGGGTGGATGAGTTTGCCCGTTTGATTCCCAGCTGGAGGCAGGGAGCCTGTTATTTCTGTGCTCTTCTGATGCCTTTGCCAGTTGCCCAAGCAGCTTGGAGAAGGAAAGGCATTTGACTGCAAGTGCAGAACAGAGTGGCGAGGACCAGATGGGAAGGGATTGTATGGGGACAAGCCTCCTGGGCCTGAAACACGGAGAAGGCAGTGACTGCGGGTGGCAAAGGGTGACCAGGGATATGTGGGACAGGAACGGTAGGATCTGGACTACTGGGGGAGATCAGACTGGGAGTGGGGAGACACAGCCAGAAGCAGCTGAGGTGGAGGGGCTGTGGAGAGCCTGAGGAAAGGGACTGGGAGATGGGTGACTGGCCAAGGAACTGGACGAGGGAGCCTGGGAGCGGGAGATGGATGTTTGGGGGAATGCCAGGGAGAAGAGGAAGGAGACTGAGCCTCAAAGCTGAAGGTAGGCACGTGCTTTGGGGGCCGGGTGGAGAAAGCAAGCAGGGAGCAATTCTGAGGGTGCAGGCAGTGATGGGAGAGAAAAGGGGACTGGGATGAGAAACCAGCCCTGGGTACAGGAAGGACCAGGGCAAGATAGGAGTGAAGGAATCAGACTGGGAAGCTAGGGCTGGGTCACACTGTCACCAGGAGCGGCTGGGTAGCAGCCACCCATCCGCTGCCCACCGGCCTCGGTGGAACGTGCTGTCAGCGCACGGGCAGCATCCTCTCCTCCTGCTGGTCCATTTTACAGAGGCTTGTAAAGTTGGTAAAGGCTCCAGCCCCACTGTTGTTCTTGGTGGGTATCCATCTGATACCACAGCGTGGGGGTTTGTTGTTGTTGCTGTTGGTTTTGGGTTTTTTTTACTTTATTGTTTTGGAAGATGGACAGATGAGAGTCTTGCCAAGTTGAAATGCTTTAAACCGTCAGGACATGGAAGGTTATTTCAGATTGTCCCTTGCATTGCAGTGAAACCCCAGGTGACCCCCTCACATCAGTTGCTCTCCAGGAGCTCCATGCACGGCCTCTGCCAGCCCGTGTGCTGTCACCTCAGCTAGGACACCCCTGCTCCCCACTTCCCTTTCTCTTCCGTCCCCACTTTTTGTGGGCTGATGTCTGTCTCCTCTGGGTGACACACTCACCTTCTTCCCTGAACAGGTACATCAGGAGACATCTGTGTGTGCTTACTGCGTGGTCTAACCACGGGCTGCTCCCGAGCCAACCCGCACCTGCAGTGATTGCAGTGTGCCCTCTGCTGTCTTGCTGTCCGCGCAGTCCGGCGTGTCTGAGATGTACAGAAGCTGAGCCTCTGCCCAGAAGCAGAAGCATCTGTGACCCTTGTACCGCCTCAGCAATGCGTTGTCAGAGGTGTCCTCCCAAAATGAGGGGGGCAGTTCCTAGCTCAGAGCTGCCGTGGCAGGTGCTCTGCAAACGGCTTTGCAAGGGCTGTACCTCCAGGCTACGCCTTACGGAGCTCAGTCGATATCAGCGTGGCTCTCCTGCATATGCACTGTGCAACCTGAAAGGATAGCAAGACCCCAGCCCTGAACTTTTGTACACGGACCAGTGATTAAAAGACATTGAAATGTAAAGAAATACATTTTTTTAAAAAGGAAAACATCCCATGCAGGTGGGTCATGTAATCTAGTTCTGTTAACTTCCCTCTTACTTCACTAGGTATCACCCTCCCACTGAAGGACAGATGATTTTTTTTTTAATTCTTTCCTTTCCATGGCTTTTACCACCTGTCCTGTCTTTGCACTCTCTGATGCATCCCTCCAGATCTGAATTCTCCCAGTTTATCTGCCTCAGTTCTGTCGTGTTTTTTTTCAAACATCAGTATTTCCTTCTGGTTTTCCCCTTTTTTCCCTGTTGCCTGTTCTTGCTTCTCGGTTGCAAAAGCTGATATCTCTCCTTGGGCGTCCCATACCTCTCCTTAAACATGTGTGAACTGACAAATGATCTATCGCCTTCTTACCAGAGTGTCTCATCTGTTCAGAACAGATTTCACTCGGGCAGCATTTCTTGGCAGCCAAGGAAAAATCACCATTGCTTTGGGAAAAATGTCTCATCTTTGCTCTGACTGAACAATGTAACTAAGTTGTTTTTAATTTTGTTTACCTTACCATTGCAGTATTATGTTTGCAAGAAAAGGAGGAACAAGATATGACCCCCAAAGGGGAGAGTGATTCAGCTAGGTGAAGCAGTATACCATTAGTCTTAAGTAAATTTGCCAGGTTTTCCTACTGCTGCTGTATCTCTGCTTAAAAAAAAAGAAAAGAAGCCTTTAACCAACCTTATGCCTGATCAGACTAGATGAACAGGAGCAGGCAGTCGAATGCATATTTACCCATATTTTTGTAGCAAGTTTACGCTATTAATGCCTGAATACAAAACTATATAATGACCATAACTCCTAATTTGAGGCCATAGCCTAAATTCAGGCTAGTTCCCAATGTTGAGTAGACTGTAGTGTCAGAGTCTCCGGCAGTGACTCAGGTCATCTGTGGCCAAGATCCATCCAGGTCCAGTAAGTTTCTCAGATCAGCCGACAGCTCCATTTCAGATCACTGATCTCCTACATGTGGAGACCCCTACAGATGTTGAGGAACCCCCATGTCTGGGGACATAGGAGGGGGTGAGGGTAAGTTTAGGGAGGACAGGAAAACACTAAAGGCTTCACTGGGAGAGCGGTGCGGCACTGGAACAGGTGCCCAGGGAGGTGGTGGAGTCCCCAACTGCAGAGATTTTCAAGATTTGGCTACACAGAGGCATGGTCAACCAAACGCATGTTGGCGATAGCCCTGCTTCAGGTAGGAGGCTGAACTACATGACCACTGAGGTCCCTTCCAAGCCAGCATTTCTGTGATTCTGTAGGACCTGCCAAATCCCCATGGAGGCGCAGCCTGGCAGAGGTGCTCAGATCACATCCCCTTCACTTCTATGGTCAGTTCAGCTCTGCAAACAGCTGCCAAGGAAATAGTTGCTCTCCATCTTTCGCCATCTAACCAGGTGCTTGGAGCATTTACCCAGAGTTGGTGAGTCATGCTGCTAGGCTTAGGGTGGCAAAAAGGGAGACATGAGGAATTTTCCAACAGTTTTGTTGAAATCATGGGCTTGTGAGTGAGACTAAGTCAAACGAGTTGAAATGAGGTCTGGTCCAGAAGGTAGGGGTCATGAGCCCTGATCCTGGAAACTAGGCCTGCCTATGCCTTTTGCTTCCCAGAATAGCCTGATAAAGTGCAAAATATAGCATTGGGAATAGCATACCTCTGCCCAGACCCGCCTTGTCCTAGGGCAGCCCTTGCTCATGGAGCAACAGAGCCCCACTCCTTCCTGAGCAGGGTGCTGACAGAGGAGTCCTGGCAAATCTTCCTGCAGCAATATAAGATGTGGATGTGAGTATCTGTTTTACATCTCTGCTCTAGCTTTATTTCAGTTCCTAGAGCTGAGTTGGCTGGAAGGGGCTCTAAGTATGTGCTGTAGGGAACCTCATTTCATTTCTAGACGGTTCTCATCTAATGGCTCCTTAACTTTCTTGCAAACATGAAATAAGGCATTGCAGACTTTTCTTCTCAAGGCAGATGAGATCATGATGTTTGGAGAAACTTCAGCAGAAGACTCCAAGGACCAGAATGGCAAAGTTATGTGAGGATGCAGAAAGGGGCTTTGTGGGTTCTTCAGATCGGCCCTCCCGGCTTGGTGACCTCCTCTGCAGCTGAGCTTGATGGGATGGGGATTCTACAGAGCGGAGCCTGATGCCATTCCAGTAGCTGGTTTCTGTTTGCAGGGAATTGCTTGGGTCTGTGCAGTGAGTAGGTGGTCCAGCTCCAAGCTCCATACATGTGGTTCCCCGCAGCAGAAGATGATGCTTTGAGGTGGAGGGCAAGAGGAATCCAAACAGAAAACCTCACTTGAGTTTTCCTTCCCTTCCTCCAACCCCCTTTGGTAGTTTTCTACAGCAGGGGCAATTTGATCCCCAGACAAAATATGAGTAGGTCTCAAGGGTGCAACACAAAGGACCTTTGTGCTGTATGCTGCAGAATTAATCATCAGCCACAGTTGTCTACCACCAGTCTCTACAGCCAATTCCACACAGTGTGATTATACCTCATCAAAGTTAATTTACCAAGCTGTTTAAACGGCTGTACAGTAGAGTGAGCCTCCTCCCACCACTAGCATCTTTTTCAGCTGCTCCCCTGCTGAGGATGCTTCAGGCTGGGTGGTCCCAGCAACACCCCGCAGCATTTTTCAGTCTTGTCAGCAGCCTGGAATAGGGTCCTTTCTTCTGAGCTCTTGGCTTCGTTTCCCAGCCTGAGTTACAGGAGTCCTGTGGAAAATGATTTGGAGGACAAGAGGCAGCTCTGATAATGGGAAACGTCTGTGAGGGATTGGAACATTGGCTTGTAATCCCCGGACAAAACTGCCTCATTCAGAAAAAGGGAGGGGGAAAAAAGCATGCAGAACAAAGATCTTATTTCACTTCGTGAAACGAACACGTGATGTTTTCTCTGGAATGCCTTGCTGACAAACGGGCCCAAATTTTCCAGGGACCATGGCTTTTATTTAGGCTCAGACAAGGCCATAAATGGCTGAAAAGTATGTAAATTCACAGCTTATGTTAATTTGTCATTTCCAGGCTCGACGCTAACTCAGAGCCAGGCCATTGCCAGGTTTGCATTTCCTGGGGAGTGGGGTGGTGGGAGAGGCCTCTAACACCCCTGCCCCAGAGCTTCTGGCCAGATCTTGTGTACATCATGTACAGCTTTGCATGGGGACAGAGTTATGAAGCGTGGCTCCATCCAGACCTGCTGTGTCACCTGCCTGTCAAGCATCTCCCACCAAACTGGGACTCAGAACCAGGACAGGTACTGACAGAAGCCCAAACTGCCAAGCCAAGTGTTTTGCCTGGAGAAGAAGACCTTATACCTGGCTAAATGGAGATAGATGCAAGCTTGTGAAAGATATCGGATATCTCGGTTCAGTGGAAAGATTTTATTCAGCTTTTTGGGCTCTAACAGAGCTATTGCAAAATGGCGGCACCTCTTGCTGTGGGAACTCATGGACATAGACATTTAAACAGAGTCAAAGGTCCGGATCCAGTGAACAGACTCCGTTTCTAAAGGTGGGACTGCTCTAGTGTTAAAGTCAATGAACTTGTGAGCATCAGTTGTCCAACTGGGATTTGAGAAGGAGGGAACTCTTCCACTGTGTTCCCTCCCTCAGCCTCCCAGCGCTGGGCAGGCCCCTCCGAATCTGTGCCATTCAGCTGGAACCTGCCTGTCCCCCTTTCCAAGCCCTCTGATGGTGCTCTCATCCTTTCCTTTTGCTCATGACTTGCTTTTCTCGTCTCTTCCAGTCTGTTGTGCTGCCAGAAAGGTGTCTCTCACCTCCCTTGCCTTGCCATCTAAGGTAGTTCAGTGGTCCCTGCAGCACTGCACTGGCCCAGAGTAGTGGGTACGACACCCGAGCTGCTCTTCCAGTTTCCATTCTCCTGGGACAACTCATCCAGTTTGCAGTCAGCTTCTTATCCACTTTGCCTCCTGTCACTAACATTTCCAATCGAAAAGCTTTCTCTCACACAGGTTGAAAGCAGTGACCTTTTCCTTTGGATTGGCTTTGTTTACAGCTATTTATCCTCTTCTCACAAGTAAAAGGTCTGGCATAAATGCTGACCCACTGGGCCAGCTTGGCTGCAGCAATTAAAGGCCAACATGTTTAAATATGGATGTCTAAGGTCAAACACTTTCTCCATACTTAGAACCTAATGCAACAGCCTGATTTGCAGGTGCTCGGCAACTGCACTTGCCAGCCTCTGTGGTGGAGCTGAGGGTGCTTCGCATCTCCTAGGGAATGATAGCTCTGGCTGAAGACAGGCATTGCACCTGGGGGAAAACTAAAAGCCTTTGGTTTCCACCACCTAGCCCAGGGCTGGGAGGGGAACCTATGATTTCATAGCATTGCTAAGCAATGACAAGAGCTAGTCTCTAGGGTGAGCTGTGTTTACTAACACATTGCACATTTTCTTGCTTAGCAGCGCAGTTTCTCATTTTATAAGAGTCCCTGATCAGCAGTCCTAGATCAGCTGTCCAAACTTACATTGCCAACTCCCAAGCCTTCTCATAGACCACCAGAACAGCCATCCCGAATTTGTGTACTGAACGTTGCAACAGTCAGTTTAATAAGGCTGTGTGGACTTCCCCTCCTGGTCTCACAGACCGCTGGTGACTCACAGAGCTGCTGCTGTTCCACACCCAGCCCCCACTGACCCAGGCACGACTCACACAAACAAATTTTGGGCAGCAAAATTCCTCAACGCCTTCTAGCAAGCATCCCAGGCTCTGCCAAGGGCTGGGACAAATAGCTAAGTGGGTATGGGCATGTTCTCTGCTAGCGGGTTGCCCATCCTTGGAGGATGAGAAATAGCTAGCAAAGTTATTCAGAGTGTGGGTGGGAGAACCCAGGAATTTCTGTCCTCTGAACCATATGCCTGACCTGCACAGTCCATGAGAGTTTTTTTGTATATATATAATGTAAGGGTAAGGAGTAGGTAGCTATGGGAAGTGAGTTTGAGATGCACTCTGACAGTCCTGTAACAGTGTTGAAAGCCAGGAACTGCTGTAGCAATTGTTTGAATGGATTGGTGGCATCTTGGGGTGCACTCAGTTTCCATCATCACACAGCTGTGGACAGATTATGCAGGTTAGGAGACATCCCCAGACAGAGCTGCTCTGCAGAGGGTCACCTCAGAGGTCTCTGAGCTCCCATCTGTCATAGATGGATTGCAGGGTGCCGAGGCACACAAAAGCCTCTACATGAAATCCCAGCCCCCTCTCACCAAGCACATTAGCTCTGTGTCCATGCCCTCCCTTCACAAAAAGGGGCTGGCTCTACATACCCCAGCGTCTCCTGTGATGTTCGTATCAATCCAGGTGCAACCCAGCCCTGTTGCCTCAGCTGTGGGCGATCTGACAGACCTTTATTGCCAGCATCCTTAGTTTGAAGAAGCTGATTTCCCTGACCAATCTGCCCCCACCAGCAGACGCTTTTTCAGCATGCTCTGAAGCATCCTCCTCCAGGGGCTCTTCCACAGCACCTCCTCTGCCCAGCGCTGGAACAACTCTTCAGCTTTGGCTGCAAGCAGTGCTTGAGGGGGGTTCAAATGCTGCAGGGAGGGGAGAAGGGCACGGCTGAGAGAACGTGGGGAGGGGGCTAATCAACGCATCCCCTTGAAATGCCCTCTGGCTCTTCTGGCACTTGGCTCTCTGACTCGGTAGTCAAGAGCTGTGGGTCCCACAGCCAAGCCGCAAGTGATGACCGTTGGTTGGTGAAGAGAGAGAGAGAGAGCGCGCCCGCTTCTTTACGGCGGGATGGCAGGTGTTAGCACCCCTCTGGGGAATTTTGCTGGGTATTTCAGTCAAAAGTTAAGCTTGCCCCTGCGTGACAGCAGCGATTGAGAGGTGAGACAAGTGAGTGGCATGTGGAACACTTGTGTTTTGTTGCAAGTTGCAATATAATTGATAGATTATAATGGCCTGTGCCTGAGCTCAAGACATCCTGGGTTGATTTCCTGCTACATTCATGAGCACAAACCCCCTACTGTTTCAGCTAACGGAGAAAGTGCTCTTAATTGTGTGAATCGGGATTTGCCGGTGGCGGACAACCGCTCGCTCCACAGCAATAGCGTGTTGGGGATAGGGTGCCTGGGATCATTCTATGAACATGGCAGAGCCAAATACATCACTGTAGCTCAACGATGCAGAAAGACAAAGCAGCTGAAATTTCAGCCTGCCACAGGGAAGTCCTGGGTTTGACTCTATGCTCTACCAGAAGTGACCTTAGCAACTTCTCAGTGAACGTATCTGCAAAATGAGGGAGATGGTGGGGAAGGAAGTGGAAAGAAGTGATGATTGTTTCCTCACTTAAAGAGGAGAATAATGTCATATTTAACAGTATGCGCTGTGAAGTGCATGCAACATTAGGAAGTGTGGAGGCAAGTCGGGGCTCCACTTAGAAGAGTGTCTTCATGGCAGTATGTACCTGTGTGCTGGCTTGTCATGTAGTGTTAGAAAAACTAGAAAATCCACACTAAAAAATCCATTTTATGAACCATACGGGCCCATTCAACTGCCTGTACAACGGACGACTCACCTTACCCTGATGCCAGCCCCAAGGCTTATTTCGCCAGACTCCTGACGTTGCCCATTGCATTATCAGACCTCTCTGAGGGGCTTTCTGAGGTCAAACTCTAACGAGCTGTGGCAGTAGCACATAAGCCAGGACCCCACAAAATAAATGTGGGTACAGGTGCCTTGCTTGGATGCCTTGTTTGGATGGAATAAGGTTCTTGCTTGTCTAAGCCAATAAGCCACATCTCCTCTGCACCGGTGTAGATGTGCCAGGCAGTCTCTATAAACCAGTCTCTGTGACCAACCAGCATCTACACAATGGAGGAGCTGGGATAGCCCTTATTCCACATGAGGGTGGCGGGTGGCCCTGTAGGTGCCAGTAGGGGCCATGGGACTGCCTGGGACACCCTCAGATGCATGAACCATGTTTATTGTGTGTAAGGAATCACAGTAATTCTGTCAGAACAGTATCCCCAGAGCACAGCAAATGGGTTTGTCAACTCTGAGCTGTTTGGCCATGGGCTAGGAGCATCCTAGGGAGCTCTTTCAGGGGATAGTACCAATCTGCTTTTGGCTGGGTAGGACTTCCCTTGTGAGAGTGCTTTTAGTTTGAAGGCTGCAGCAAACTTATAGGACCAAACAAGTTCATTGGATAATTCAGGTTGGAAGGGACCTCAGGAAGTCTGTAGTCCATCCTCCTGCTCCAAACAGGGTCTCTTCTCCAGGCTA
This sequence comes from Fulmarus glacialis, assembly GCF_000690835.1. NCBI lineage: Eukaryota > Metazoa > Chordata > Aves > Procellariiformes > Procellariidae > Fulmarus > Fulmarus glacialis. The sequence goes on along the minus strand of NW_009222967.1, from coordinate 4,903 downwards.
AACAAGCCCAGTGCCCTCAGGCTCTTTACAACGGGCATGTGCAATAGCAGAGTCAAAAGCAGGAGCATATCACTTACCTGTACTGCATCATGGCCTGGCAGCAGCTGCAGTGAACTGGCATGAGGAACATGCTGAGACAGAAGCATGTTACGCTATCAGGGTAGAGGGACTGTTTCCACACTGAAGTTTTGAGACAGATTTTCCTTTCTTGCACCGTGACTTGGCTCTGAGTGTAGCTCAAGGCTACGAGACAATGGCAAGTTACCCTTGGCCAGGCTGTGGCAAACGCAAAGTGGATATGGTTACACAGGCTGGACACGGGTGCAGTTCTGTGCTTTGGATACTGCTGGTGGGCATGGCTTACCTAAGTTATCACACCTGGGTGCTGGGGCTGGATGAAGTCTGTGAGGAAATGATGCCTTGGGAACTTGTCTTAGGTTAGAAAACCTAAAAATCTCACCTTGAATAAGGGATAGCAAGGGTAAAGTTTAAGGGCCAGGCTGTCAAAGGTATTTAGGCATTTTACTGTTCTAGCTAATGGAATATCCAAAAGCCCATCAAATGCATTAACCATTAGAGAATGCGTTTTATACAAACCACATAGCCTGCTAGTGCCAGACTTGTGTGCCCTTTGGTTAGCAATGTCCCCAGTAAAACCTGCAAAATAAAGACATCTGCTAGGGGGATAAAAGGGGGAAGGTACACCACTTTACTACATCAGGTCTGAAACAGAGCTTTAAGCAATTATGATTAATACAAATGCTGCAGCTGGAGCAGGAGCAAGGAACGGAGAAACCACGGTAAGAAAGAAAATTACAAGAGCAAAGAAATGAAGCAAAAAGCAAAGCTAGACGAACATAAAAAAATAGCTGTATTTAACAAAGCTCAGGCTGGAAGGTGACCAAGCTACAGGAAAGTGATATGGATGTGAGAAATAACTGCACTGTAAAAAAAGGAGATTTAAGTTACCCGCATGTCATATGTGTATCCTCACATCACGGTTAATCACAGTAACCTCTTACCTGAGTTTGAATTTTGGTTAGAAAAGTAACTCCCTGGGTTACTTTACCTGAGCCAGAGAAGCCTTAGACCTGAGTTACTTCACCCGGCTGGGTATGTACGCTAGAGGCCCATCCTGTTTCAACTTAAGAGTTTGGGTGGTGTGCTGCAGGTGGGAAGCTAGGATAATGAGAGTCATTCAGCGTCTTCCAAAAACTCAGGGTAGGAAGCTGCCTCCTTACTTACGCACCATTCACTCCTACCAACCCGCTACTCCCCGCTCACAGGCTGAGCGCAAGGTCCTGGTAAAGCTCCTCGGGGGAGTCAGGACATGGCATGCTTTGGGGGTAATGTGAAGTCAGCACCACCACTTCAGGGGGACACTTGGAAAAGGTTGCTGCAGGCTTGAATTCTCACCCAAGGCGGTGAGGTGTCCGCGTGATCCACGTGTGACAGCCCTGGGGACTCTCACACCAACCTCGAGGTCATCAGGTCTGACGCCTGCACCTTTGCTTGCGTAACCCCGCTCTAGGCTTCCCCTTCATGTCTCACAGTCCTGGCCTGTTTCTGCTGGGAAATCCAAGGTGTTCCTTGGCCCTTCCTCAGGCTCCGGTGCAGAGCTGCAGTCTGGTCCATGAGGAGGCACTGCTCACGTAGCTCAAGACGATGCGGATGCCTCCAGTCCCACACGAGCTGAGTCTTCTCAGCTACAACCTTACGCACCTGCTATTCAAAAATAATAACCCTGCTTCCTCATTCCACCAAATAATGCTGCTGCAAATTTCTTACTCTTCAGCGGGATAGGTTACTGCTCCATTATGAAGGCCACCTGCCAAACAACTTGGTTTCTTGAATTGTCACCTAAAATGCAGTGCAGGCAGCGCGGTCACTGACTTCAGCACAACGCTGCAATCACAACCCCATCCCTGAGGGTTGATGTTTCGTACAGCAGGGGGGAAAGGAGGAGACATGAAGGATGTGGGTGGTGGATGGGACTGAGGTAATGCGGAGAGGGTGATATCATGGTATAGCCACAAGGGCTGGGAGAGGGCTTAAGGAGTAATTTATTGGCACATGTTTAGCTGCGTTTCCCTAGGAAATGAGGCTTACACAATCACTTTGGGTGTATATGTGTGCACATGCTGTAATAAGGGAGAGGCTGCGGCATTGGAGTAACCCTCATGAGACACCAGAGAGTCCAGGGGAGTGATGTTGACAGTGCCCCAAGAATGGAGAAAGCTTCAGTTGGAGCCTGCAAAACACAGGAGAATGTATCCACCCATGAGATGTACACTTGCAAGAGTTCAGGCTTCGTTTGCTCTGCTTCTCAGCAACAGCTTCTTACTGAATTTCCGTTGCGTGGCCACTTGGGTATATGTGTGTGTGTATCTCAAAATTTGTGATTCCGTATGTATAACAAAACATTTGTTTTAGAAGTAGCGGTGACTGGAAAGTAAGCATCAGCAGAAATGAAATATTGATGTATGTAATAGAATAACATCTTCCCTCTAGAGCAATGATTCCCAGTTTCTTTGGCCCACCAGAGCATTGCAACCTTCAAAATTTCAGGCAAGCATCGTTCACCCTTATAATGAAGCTTTTAGCTGAAAGCGTTTTGGTTTTGTAGCCAGCAATGATGAATTTCCATATCCATTATGGCCACAGCTTGAAACCACAACTGTAAATGCATTTGCTTTCCCCTTATTCTAGTGCTTCTGATTCAAGCTCCTTGTTATGGGTCCATCATGAAAGAGCAAAGACTCCTGGCAGATCTATTATGCACTCAGGTAGTACACACTGCTCCTTTGCAGTTTACAGTTTTAAATGATGAAAGTTTGGAATAAAAGTGAACAGTTTGTCAGATACTGTGTATTTGGTTATAAAATGTGTGCCTTTGTACACAGTGTTAAAGTCCTGGTGTCTGTGCTGAGACCGTTTTGTGCTGCCTGTGACGGAATAGATAACACACCTTTTCCCTGCCTCGGTAAGTTTCCTGACATGACAGACCTCCATGCTCCCAGAAACAACTCTGGCTCTATCACCGTCATCATCTTTCCAGCAAAGGGCTAAAGACTGTTCCCCCCCAGTCTACCAGAGATACTCAGGCCTTATCTGCACACAAAAGTTTTATCTGATTTAAGGGGGTAGCTGTACAACACCTGTCTCCCCTCATGGGCACCTGTCCTTCGGTGGTAACACTCTGATGTGAGCATTAGAGACGCTTTTTGGTTTTCACCTCCACCCATTTCCACATGATAAAAACTAACTTGAAGAAATACGCTTTCGTGTACCTGAATACCAATGCAGAATGGAGGATTAATCCTTTACCTCATGTTTCATATTCAGTCCTTTGATTACACAGAAAAAAAACCATGCTCATGGCAACCTATATAATCCAGCACAGTGGCTAATCACACTTACATGAGATGACTGCCCATGGTATCAGGGAGGGAGCGCGGGAGCTGGGAGACCCCTGCTAGTGCTCTGTTCCCAAGAGTGGTATGAGTCACTTTTACCCTCTGGAAATAGAAAGCCTCCTCGTCTAGCACCACTTGCACAGAGCCGGGCGTCAAGAGGACAGAAATCGATGAATCTTTTAAAACGTATTTATCATTTGCCACTCATTTTTTTCTTATTGTGGCACTCGCATCAGGGTGACTCGGGGTGAGCCTGATCCTATCATGCTTCTGCAAACTAGAGGCCAGCTGAGTTCAGCCATAACTCTGCCTGCGCTGTGTCATGAGGCAAGGCAACCAATGACTCCAAAACAAAGAGGTACATTGTGAAAGGTGAGTTTAAAAAAAAAAAAAAGACAATGAAAACCACATTGCTCAGCATCAGCAGTGAAATAATTAGACATCTCTTCAGGATAGATTTATAGGCTAGTACCACTCACAGACAGAAGCTGAACTTGCTGGGGAGGATGCTTTGTAAGTGCAAAATTAGTAACAGTAGTCCTAAAAACAAAACAGAGTGAAGAAGCAGAGCCTGAGGAAGCACAGAAAAATAGCACCGCTGCCGTGAACAGACCAGATGTGGGCTGATCCAGGATAGCTCTTTCCCAGAGCGTGCTCCTTCCAGCAGGATGGTGAAATAATCTTTGGTCTCGGTGGACGATGAGGGGACACACACCAGCATCTCTTACGGTGCCCACTTGTGTTGAGGGCACAGAACAAAGCAGGGCAGGAAGATAGACAGCTTATGGGAATGCTTGGTTTTGGAGCAAGGCAGGATTTCAAAGCCAGCAGTGTCATTTTTGGTTAAACCAACCTCAAAACTCAAGGAAAAGCCATTGACAACTGGTGTCATGGGGTGGCTTGCTGCAACAGCAGAGATTTCTGTATGTGTCCGGGACAGTCAGTCTCTTCACATTGTCGATTCTAGCTACCAGAGGCTTCTGAAATTCAGGCATCTTCATCAGAGATGAAGAGATTAAAGACGAGGATCACAGCTATTTACAGGCAAATGAGCACCACCAGGCATTTCAGGTGGGATTTTGGCCCCCTATGCCTGGCACAACACCCCGGATGCCTGTTCTGCTCAGCCAATGCCATTTGGATCCTAACACACACGGGCTTAAACCCTTATTTTCAAACCTCGCTGCATCCCAATGCAAATGGCACCTGTAGCCGTGGCTGGAATTTCAGGGCCTCAGGGCCGGAGCATGGTGGCAGCGGGTTTCTACAGCTCCCCGCCTGCGAAGAAGCCCCCTCCTGCCTCAGTCTCCCCTTTTTGCGACAATGTGGGGGGCGGCTGCGACCCCCTGGGAGAGAGGTGCTCTCAGCCGGGCTGGCGGGCAGCTGCGCCCTGGCATGGCTGCTCCCCGCTTTTCCTCACCCCCCCACCAGTGCAGGGCCGGGGGGCCTCCCCGCACCCATCTTCTGCCCGGCCGCGGGTGTGAGGC
>NW_009222966.1:0-24021 GCF_000690835.1 Fulmarus glacialis | reverse complement strand
AAAAAAAAAAACCCCAAACCCAAAAAACTAGTTGCATTTGCCCGTGGATCTTAAAAAAAAAAAAAAAAAAAGCCCAGTTTCTAAAAGAAACAGGGAAAACAGTCTATTAAAAAGTTTCTAGAAGTTCTATGGAAAAATGGGGCATCACTACCATGAAGACAGTTTTCTATGACCTTCATTCACGCTAAGGCAGGTCACTAAATAATAGATCAGAGAAAAGAACTGTCAGACCTTTTTTTAGTCAGTTATCACACTCGATATAGTCAAGCTGTAAAATATAAAGCAGTAATACACCAGAGAATCTAGGTTAGGCTACGGGTCACTGTGGGGTGAGGAAATTTGCTTGGAATTCACTAGTGTTATGTCAAACATATGGGAAAAGTGATTAAATTCCACTTATCAAATTATAACTAAGCTTACATTAATTTGCTGCAATGTAAAGTAGCAAAATGGGTTGTAAACCTGAAGCACTTAAAAACTTCCTGACAAAAGCACATCGGGATGAGCACGTCAAACTTTGTGAGAACCTTTGTAAAGCTGCATTTCCAAAGATAAGTAGAAGTAGGAAACAAATAAACCAGTGTAATCCAGGAAAAAAAAGAGATGGTCTAAAAAATGAGACTGCTATTTAAACAGTATTCATTGAAAAATACAGATCTCTCTGAAAAGAGGATAGCCACTGTCTGAAACTTTGTCAGTATAACCGTATCACTTACTCAGACCAGCTGAGCAGAGTTAAAAGGTGTGTAACAATTGCTCTGTCCCCCCTTCTGCCTGAGCACTTATTTATGTTGACTCTTGAAAAGCATCACTTGCATATTTCTGTGTTTGTCACACAGGCATTTTCAGAACCATTCAAACCACAGCACCCATAATATGCAACACTTGAAAAAGCAAAAGCTATCCAGACAAACAAAACCACCTTTAAAAAGCCTGGGATCTACTAACCAGAATCTTCTTTTTCTTGTCTCTCAAAATTTAGAGGAGCTGTTTCCAGCTGGCAAAAGCAACTGTATTTAATTGATTTGCTCACCCATTCAAGGCCAGAGGGAACCATCAGATCATCTCCTTTGGCTCTCCTGAAACAGATCTTTACATTTCACCTAGTTACATCTGTAATTAACCCTGTAACTGTACTGAGCTAAGCTGTATGTGTTGATGTTTTTAGATCAGAGCTGATATTCATCAGAAAACATGCTTCCACTGACAGTCTGTTTTCATAGTTAATCACTCCATTGTTAGAAACATATTTAAATTTGAAATAAAACAAATTTGACTGTGGCTTCTAGCCACTGACTCTCATTATGCTTTTATTTGGAAGATTATAGAGCTCTTCAGCAACTGGCATTCACCATGCAGGAATAGACATGTTTTAAGCAAGACACCTCAATTTTTCCCTTTGTAAATTAAACAGATCGAGTTCTTCAAATCTTTTATTGCAAGATACTTTCTCTTGCTTGAGTCATTTTGCATTTTGTCTGTGTTCCAACTTCTCGCCAATGTTTCCAATGGGCTTTTCAAATAACTATGGACATAACCATATAGAGTATTTGAGTACTGACCAAAAGCATGGTCAGCACTGCTTAGAGCACCGTGTATTTTCACTGGTCCTTCTGCCACATCCACCACAAACTCCTCTTCAGTACCTTTAGCTCCTGGATCTTCTTCCATCACTAGTCTCTCCAGCAGACAGCTGCCCATGGCTGTTACGCAGCTTATGCTCGTATTCTTAAGCTTATAAACTCTGCCATTGAATGCAAAATGCAACCAACAGCTTGGCCTGCTGGAGATGAAATGACAAGCCCCTCTGGACTGCTCCATGCATATTGTTATTCATCCCTCTGACTGTCCGGAGATTTCATCAGGAATGATATACAACTACTTCCAGAGCGTGGATCAAAGTGCTGAATAGTATTAGCACTAGATTAGCGCAAAGAAAAACCACACTAGTGACCATACCCAATGGCGGTACCAAGCAAGCCACTTTTTTTTTTTTTGGGGGGTGGGGTGGGTGTTTGCCATCCATTGCCCAGTTCTTAAATATATCAATAAAGTCCAATGCTAATTTTGAAGTTAGACTGTTAGACAGTATTCAAAATAATAAAAAAAAAATCCCACCACACAACAGAGTTTTCTTCATTAAATCTATAGTTTCAAAGACGGAAGTAAAAGGTGTTTGACATCTGGTTCCTCTGTCAGTTTTTGCCTGTCTTTTTTTTCTTGATATCAGACAGTCTAGCTTCAGATTATCCTATTTCCTTTTAGAAATATCTGCATAACATCCGACACTTGATCAAGGCATGACTGGAAGAGTGCTAGAGTATCTACTAAACTTTAAACCGGCCTCCCTAATTCAGGTTTTTCAAACCAGCAATTCTGTGAATAGCAGGATTAATGATGTCAGTTTTCCTGTGGCATTGGATGTTATGTCACTTGACATAAGTCACTTGACTTTGCTATCTAAAAATGCAAGAGTGACTAGAGCTGTTTCTATTGATGGGAACAGTATTTAGACAAGACCTTGATCACGTGGATTCTCTGATGTGCAAAAATCTGTGAAGGCAAATTGCAGCTTTTCCAAAATTGGTGGTTAGATTCTCTACCTTCTATTGGGCTGTCTCCATGAAACTTGTAAGAACTTATCTTTGAAACTTCTACTTTTCTACCCAATTTGGTTGCAGTTGACTAGCACATTCAAAAGCAAGGCCAAAGTGGGCAGAAGAGCTGATGTGCAATAAGACACTCACACAGACACAGTGCTATCGCACAACCCTTCACTTCCAGAAGAATGCAGTTTAATAATTAAAAATGATCTGCTATTGAGGTTCAATTCATTCAATCAACTCATTCAGTCACAAAGGAAGCAATACAAAAAACTAACAGCAATTCCATACTACAAAAACCACACGTGAATTCGCCACCACAAAAAAAGCAAAGGCGAAGACTAAAGTAAGTAAATAAATAAACTGTTCTTTCGCCCATCCTGTGTTGAAATGAGCAAGGACAACATGTTCCTGGATATCACTCCCCTTGGGAAGGCAGGGGGAGGGGAAGGGAGACAGAAAGTCCACACAAAAAAAATCAGTCTTGCAGGAACCAACTATTAATAAAGCACGTGGAGAAGTCACCTATTGCTGCCATTATATCTCAGTAACTCACATGCAGTTTTAAGTTAAACAAGGAGGTGCCAAACCAAAATGACTCACAATTAGACACAACACACGCCTTGCTGATATAATATAAATTTAACATCTTATTTATCTGTGAGCTTATGTCGTGGAAAATGCTTAAATGTAACATTAACAGAAAGCTGCAGTTTGCACAGAGAAAATCACCAAGATCATGAATTACAAACAAAGCCTTTGGATACCCTTTATCCTTCAGCTATATTCTCATACATATATTTCATGCTGTGGCAACCACTTCACAAACTAATCTACATTATACTTTACAGTATCCAAAATACTATGTCTAAATATACATACATAAATATAAGAATTACTTTCATCCTTGACTTAACATGACAAAGCCATCAAAATACCTTACAGTCAACTCAGCTTAAGGATAAAGCAAAAGCACGACTGAGCAGTTAAGCACTGAGATACATTTGCAGTCACAACAAATAAGGCTCAGGACAGCCCCAACAGAGCTGTAGAGCACACAACAGTCTCATGTTCTCAACATCCAAATTTTTCTTCCTTTTCTATCCTCACATGCATTGTGGTGAGATATTTTTACATTGCTTTAACTGTAACAATGCCAATGAATATTTGTTTTTCTAACAGTTAAATACTTACTATTATAGATTTTTAAATAGACTAAACTCAGAAGTGCATTTTCTATTCAGAATGCTATAGAAACTAGAAAATGGAAAACTTAAAAATACCACAAGGACAATGCAGGATTAATTCTAAAGGGAGAAACTTCTCTCTATATGTGAAGTTTCTTTTCCCCTTCGTTGCTTTTAAGAGTCCTGGAATTTAATCAGTTGACAGACTTACGTCATGTTTACTTGAAGATAGGTTACACGGGTGGAAACAAATCTGACAATAATCTCCTATCAGTCTCTGCCTATTACATCACTACAGAACTTACTAAGAAATAACAAAGCACGAAATAACTTACAGTGAGCAGTGTAAAACAGACAATAAGAAGAAATCAGATGTTACTCATGCATAGAGAATAACTTTCCAAAAAGGTCACATCAGCATATGCCTGTAAATCTAGTTTGCAACCTTTTGTGAACATATGGACTGAGGCCCAAGTTACAGCTTTACAGCTCAGCTCCAGAAGCATCAGATTTGGCAGACCATGATGAAGCTGTAACTGGTTAAATGAATGAAAGCACTTTAATCCCTTGAGAAGGCTAAGGCCCCTTAGGTTGATAAGATTTGTTATTTATTTATTTATTTAAAATACAGCATCTGGTCCGTCCACGAAAAGTCTAAGATGCACTCCAAGCTGCTACAACCTTTGGCAAGTGCAACGGTTGTCACACAAAGCAGGTTCCCCCCTTTTGTTTCAACAAGTTGGGTTTATCAGGTTGGTTAGTTCAGGGGGTTTTGTTTGTTTGTTTGTTTTTTAAATCAATTTTGCATTGGGCTCTTAAGAAACCATAAGTGTTTGCAATACCAGGGCAAACAGGTTCTCTGGCTGCAACTCAAACAGGAAACAGAAACTGGCTTAGCCTGAAAGTAATTTGTTTTCTGAATTAGTTTTCACCTATTCTTTCCCCATCTGGTTTAGTACCTAGCGACAACACTTCCACTGGCACAAGAAGGGATCACTTTTTGCATAGGAATTCTTATTCATACTAGGTTCAAAATGCTGAAGCTGTAGCCTAATTTTCAGCAGGCAAATCAACTGCAGTTGTGTTAAAAGACCTTGCACTCTGTCATTAACCCAGGAAAGGCGGGACGACTGCAATGAAGGAAATGCAGATTTCCACACCAACACTTCCTACTTTACAGCGATCCCCAAATACGAGATCGGGCTGCCCAAAGTTAATGTCCTCTCTCTAACAACTAAATCATATCCAGATTCCAGAACATACTTCAGATGTTAGAATGGAAATTATGGTTAATACAGAGCTATTGGAACTACTTTTTGCATTAGTAACTTTTTCTTTGGTTTAGCTATATTTTTTTTTTCCAGTAAAAGTTATACATCAATGCAACAAATGAAAAGCTGAATAATAAGGAGTTACATATCAGAAACCACAATTCTTTTAAATAAGTACTTTATCTCCCTATATTTTCAACATTTCTACATATTAACATGAAGTATTTCCAAATATTTGTTAGTGAAAGGAAAACTACTGCTCAGCTTCAAGTCAACTAGGCAATTAAGTACATGCTTGCTGAATATGGCTCAGATATACCGGGATTTGAGGGAGACAGACTTCCTGTCAGAGATTTCCAAGACAGCAGAGGGCTTGCGTGCTGTTTTCACCTAATCGTCTTTGAGAAGGAGTAAACTACAGAAATCTAAAGGACCTCTCCTTTTGCACTGGAACATCCATTTTGGGGCATAATACTTCAGCTTGTGTATTGACTTCACTTAGTTTGATTTGCTTTTGATTTGCTTTGACTCCTCCAGAATGTCAAGGAAGAGAACTTCTAAGAATACAGGACCATGTGAATTTCTCCACGATTACTGTATTTTCCTTATGGACATTGATGTCTACCATGAGCTATTTTTTTTATGTTTACCTGTCAATTTAACAGCCTAGAACATGTGTTCTTTAAATTGAGGGGGGAAAAAAGGGAAGAAGTTGTAGCTGACTGTTGCAGCAAAACTACTACCAAATGTTTTCTCCTGCAGGCATCCACAGGAATACAACTCAGCTGACATATCACATACCTTGAAGCACTGTCTGTCTGTTTTGATGTTAATGAAACTTTTTTTTTTTAATATACAAGGTCTTTCGGAAAAAGATGTTTTCTGCCCCCTGAAAAAGCAAGCCTGCTTGCTTTTGCATCTTTTCATCTCCACATCTATTGCATTGTTCAGCACAACCTAACATGAGTTATTCTAAGCAAGCCTGCATTTGAGAATATATAGGCGATCACCTCACAACTCTACTTGCTTTTTGCAGTGGAATTTCTTTTCTCTGACAAGCATCTGAATGAGTGCCCCAAACGCTTAGTTTGTATGTAACCACTACTCCTCCTAATGTTATCTGAATTAAGGAAAGATCCTGTGGGGCACCTGTCGTCGTATCCAATAAATCAGGGATGCGTACATATGGGACCACATAGCATTAGGTAATTCTAACTTTAAGTGCGTAGAAGACTGGTGAAACAACTAGAGATCAAAGGAATAAGAAAATAAGCTTAAGGCATTTTTTCTATCCACACAAAACAACAGACCATGCTCTACAGTTTTAAACATCTCTTCAAGATTTCTTTGCACATACAGCCTTTAATCAAACTACCTCATCCCAACACCACTGGCTATGAATATCTGATGCAGTAGTTTTCTGTGACAGAATGCAGAAGCAACTGTGAAGAGTTTACAGCTTTTTTTCACATAGAGGAATACTACGAACATCTCAGAAGGAACTGAAAAATGTTCCAACAAAGCTTAGCTGTTGGGAAACGTCAGTTTGTCAAGCCTGAAATGCTTTGAACCTAACATTTCAGGTTCAACAAACTTCTGACAAATTTACATTTGTGTAATGCAGAAAAGAAGCCAAGGCGAGATGTGAATTGGTAAATGCATTCCTCTGCATTTAAGTAGTTGTCAGAATGGCCTCTTGGTTCTTGATAACCCAGATTGGGCAGAAAAAAAGCTGTGTGATTTTGCCTTTTTCGTTGAAGGTATCATCCAAAAACAGCCAGTCACTACCAACAACAAACAAAACAAAACAAAGAAATTGAACAGATCAATTCAAGGTAACTCCTATTAAGTACATTTTAAAATCAAAGTTAGAGGAAAAAATTTAACAGATTTAAATACTCCAGTGTAACACTCCACACCCTAAGATCACACACAAAGATCAACAAAGTTGAGCCACATCTGAAGTCCATTCTAGAATGTAATCTTAGCTGATGAGCTGTGTCTTACCCATCTATGAATTTGCCCTTAAGGACATACTTTTCCAGTTAAGTATTTTAATAAGGTTCCCAAATGAGCTTTTGTCTATCATGAATTCATTGTTCTGCTGAACTGCAATTCTACACTGCTGGAGGCTCACCGTTTTCAAGACACAATTCCCAGCAGTTGTTTTCCCCATATATCCATAATCATCACAGCATTGCTATTACTAAGAACCTTCACAAAGTATTCAATAGCAGTCAGTCCAAACTGCAAGAACTGATGAATGTCGGCAGCATTTAGTCGCTAGAGTTTTGCAATGGTACAGTCAGACGGGAGTGTATCTCAGGCCTATGATGCTGCATTGTCACTTAGAGGGGAAATTCTGTGCTGAGGCGGGACTTACAAATTCCGTCAAGCCTCTCGTCCTCTTGTGTAACGTATTAGTGAAAAGTTACTGCTGTCAGCATAAATAAAAAACAAATGACACAGAGCAGTCCAGTTGCATTTGTACCTTTGATGGAGATGGAATGGCTAAGCAAGCTACAGTAAGTGACAGGCAGGTCTTTCACAACAACCGGTGCTAGCTGTAGGCTCTGGAGGACAGTTCCCAGCAATTACTCAGTAAGAGCTCAATTCTACAGTCCATAGTGCTGGACAGGAGTTCAGTGGCAGAGAAAAAAAAATATTAACAGATGAACGGATTATTCAGCCAAGTTTACTATCATTTGCACTAACCTGGCGATTTAAGATATTTACATCTGAATTATTATTAGACATGACATCAGCAGAGTCTGGGATCTACTACAAAAAATCAGCATGGGACCCAAAAAGGTTAAAAACCAGCAGACAAGAATCCTGTCCATTTAATATCCATATTCCTGTGCACACACTATCTTATACCGGCATTTAAATTACAGATATGCATCACTGACATGTTGTGCTAGGAATTGCCCCAAAACCTCAAACTACAATTTGATGATTCAACAAGAAGACTTAAGGCAAACAGAGGAAGTAGGGAGGATGAAATACTAAGTTTAATCTGTTCTACTTAACAAACAGAATTTGGCACCTTATTACTATCAAACTGTGCCACTTAGGATATGCTGCTTCTGTAATTTGCACTAATAAGATACAGGACAGCTAGAGCGATGCCTTCATAGGCATCAGAGAATTTTCCCACCTAAAGAGGACATCCCAGAAGATCTCACAAAGATCCTTGACAAAAAGGCAAACAAGTGGTTAAAAAAACACCACGGACTGCAATACAACAGGGCTCTAGTCTCTGACAGAAATAGTCAGGGATAAATGGTAAATCTTTGTTTCCACTGCCACTCCAGGAAAACACATCTCAGCCGAACTCTAGCTGTCAGCCAAACCCTGCCGTCACTTCACTTTAGTCTCCTTCACACTTTCTTCAACTCGGCCCTATGTTTTAAGCCCTCTTTACACAGAAAGAGGAGTCAAATTCTTCCATTAAAGGGGAAAAAAAAAAAAAAAAAAAAAAATCAATCCCCCTTCACTGCAGAATCATTATCTGGTGGGGTAGTGCAGGACAAACAATAAAATCCATGAGATTTTTTCCACCCAAGGTTCTTACGGTAACCCCAGAAATGCTTTCTATGCCAGGGCATTCATTCCTGTCCTTGTTTTTACCTAATGGAAATTTAAAAAATTATATTGTAAATGAAAAGAGATGGTATCAAAATAACAGTAAGACAATTCTTCAGCTTAATGACACACACAAGTAATTCAAACCTAAAATCAGATCTCTGTTACAGTGATCATAGATCTGGTGGACATACAAATATCATTCTGGTTGTATTTAAAGGCTACATACATAGCCTTTAAATAAAGAATACAACATAAGCAATGTATCACCAGCTTTCTACTGCCTTTTCAAGCAATGGCTAGTGTTTCAAGGCAAAGTTTCCCACTTTTCTTAGTAGGTGTGTGTCAAATCAATTATGAAAAATGACTCATGCTCTATTACACTGATCCAAATATAAAAGGTATACAACCTAATTATTTTTAAAAAAATGTTTAAACTAATAAAACTTAACTCCCTTTTAAAAGAGTGAAATGATACATCAGCAGAAGCATTTATGGTTCTGAATTTAGGAAGGGCAGCCAAGTAACATGGCACATCACCAACAGAACACGTAATTCCTGGGTGATCAGTGGCATTATGTGACTACTTCTGTTGCTGCCTATCACTACCCAGGGGAACAATCAATTATTGAACTGTTAGCTTTCTAAAGACAAGGCCCTGAATAGGGCATGGAAATCTCACAAGCTCATTTTTTATTTAGCATGACTGTAGTCCTTGAAGTTATGGAAAGATAAGCTACAAATATGTTGTTAAAGACCAAATGTTTTTTTTAAACACTGGCAAAACATAATAGACTAAAAACTGCCAAATAAACCATTTTATCTTGGTACTGCAAATATCTTCCCATAATATGCAAAACTGCACGCGAAGAGCTTGTCTACAGAAGACACTCAATGAAAAGAAAGCTAGAGCATAAATTTACATTACCTTGACCAAGGAAATAGTAGAAAAGTTTTGAGTATTAGCAGAAGTTACAATTCATCAATCAAAAAGCAGACACAGAGGCTGCAGAGGAATCTTACCAGAACTCGATCGCCGATTTTGAGCTCCCTTTCTCCTTTCTTTAGTGATCCAGCTTCAGAAAGATTTGATATAGATTCACTTGCAGTTTTTGAAAGATTGCTAATCTGAGAAGGAGTTGAATGTTCCTTAGCAGCAAGCGGTGAAGTTTTTTGTGGAATTCCTGAAGGGGGAAGTGCAGCAGCGGACGAAGACACCATACTAGCAGCTGATGTGGAAGTTGGTGATGTAGCTCTAGAAGCATGAGCTGTCTGTGTACCATTGGCTTCATCTTCTGTCAGCACTTTTCTTGTCAATTTTGATGGTCTTGTAAATATTCCCCTCAAGGGTTCACACTGGAAATAGCGAACTCCAGCCACAGAGCCATCATTCTTACCAATTGGTTCATCTAGAACAATCCCTGCCCACTGTCCTGGAGCAAACTGTGTTTCACCAAGGAACTGAATAAAGCCAGGTTTATTTCCATTGACCCAAACACGCTCACCAACTCTGAAATCATCCACAAACTCTTCATGTGCATCTGTAGTGGTTGTGCTTGAGGCCTTTTCACTTGAAGCTGCTTTTTCTGCTGGAGCTGGAATCAAGCACAATGAGAAAGCAACAGAATCAAATACACTAATATTCCAGAGAGCATCATCACTTAGTTTCAATGTAACAAGTGTTTGGAAGAGCATGATTTCTAAAAGGAAGAGCACAATTCCAAATTTTCTTACTTATGAAAACATTGTAATCTCTGGAATACAATAATTCAAAAATCTAAGGACAGAGACACTGAATGCATTTAATGGAGGTTTTGGTAAAAATCTTGTAAAGATTGCAAGTCTTACCTCAAAAACTACCCAATCATGACAAATTTCTTCAAGGAAAATTGCTTGATCACATCCAATTAGTAACTTCAGATTTTTTGCATGTTGTACACATAACTTTCATTAGATCAGAAATATAAGCAAAAATACTTTGGTAGAAATAGTAAAAATAGTGTATACTCATAGCTTTCAAGGTACTTTTTGTTAGAAGATAAATGAGGGAAAAGTTAAGATATTTAAATATTGCTTACCAACTGCAACAGATGCAGGTGTTTTCAGCAATGTACTCCCATGCTTGATGGTCTTTGAAGGAGCCTTAAGTCCACTTGGTTTTAACATACTCATCTTTTTGCAATACCAGTGTTAATCCTCTTCGTCTGTAGCAACTATCTTTTTCCAAACATGGATAAAATATATTATTCACGTTTTTCCAACTCTGGAATAAACCTGTATATAAAAATATTAGACACAAAACAAAAATCAGTATTTTAACTCCTGCAGAAGAAATTTCTATACATACACATAATCTGTGTATGAAATGCATGATAAAAGATGTTTTACAATAACAACCAGAAGCATTTCCCAGGATAGCATTTCCAACTCCTCATCTTTTGAAGGCCATTTCCTATAAAAGACACCAAGTCTGAACCTAAAACATCAAAATAACTCACTGATGCTGCTGTATTCATCTTGAGCTTTAAACTAAAAGGCTATTTTAAGAAAGAAAAAACAAAGCCCTTAACAGCATTACTAACATTACACATAGATATAACCACTCTGCGCACCCTACTGTTTTCAGTCACATTTTTCAAGTGTTGCAATATCCCAGCAAAAACAACTTGAGACTAGAGAACTGACTACAAGACAAATCGAGAGAACCAAGAATTTCAGGATAAAAGCAATAAAGTTTTTAAGAGAGATTGGAACTGAAAAATTAAGATTGATCAAGAGAATTAGATGAAGACAACTAAAAAATAAACATCCACCTCAGCTGTATGTGATCTTTTAGATCACAAGATACGCTGGCTCACAGTCCCCAACACAGTGCCCCAGCTACGCTCCTCTGGAAAGAGGAGGAGGGACTCTCCAAGTTGCTAGGATAGAGTGCCGCTCTGACTTGGAAGCCAGCTATAAGCTTTTCAGGGAACTATGTCATGAGGGGTTTGCCACAGAAGGCATCTTCCTTCTGATTACAAAAGCTTTAGAAAGTCTCTTTCATCTATAATGAAAAATCTGTTTGATTTTTTTTTTTTCCCTATAATGTGAATTCAAAGCCAAACTGTAAGCTGACTTCCCACCACCTTCAAAAGCATAAACGGTTCTGCATGAACACAGTTTGGATATTTGCTAAGCTTTATATATAAAGGCACAGACAGAACAGCTAAGCCCACAAAAAAAAAAAACAAAAAAACCCAGCACGCATCTAAACAAACACCTGGGTCAAAAAAAAAGGAAACATAGACATGTAGCAATAGACTGTTTGCTCAACTGTTTGCTCAGAACATGACAAACAAGAATTGTAAAGCAGGTCTCAGTCCTGCCGTTCACTCAGCATTTTGGCACCAATCAGTACACATGCACAGGTAGAAAGCTGGCCAGTTGCAGACTTCCCAAAACCATTATTAGCAGCGCCCAGGCGTGCCCACTGGGCGTACAGTATGTTTAAAGGCAAAACAAACACTAGTGAGGAGCGACTGCTACGCTACAGGAAGGAAGACTAAAGAGACAAGCCAACCGTGTCTTTTACCTACCAGTACAAGTTTTACCCCTCATGTATTATTAATAGCCAGCACACTAGTGCTCCTAAAAATCAATTCACTGTGAAAAAAAAAAAGGAAGTATCAGGCACACTGCTTTGTGAACCTAAATAACAAAGTGAAACATTTCTTGTGCTATTTCAAGATCGGCCATGCCAAATTCAAGCCATTTTCTAAGAAGTCTGCAGAAATGTTAGACTTTAAAAAGCATTAATTACCACCTTGGCTGTATGGTGTTTGTCTGCAATTTAAGTTATGCTCCATGAAAACTCTGAAGTAGCACTGTGCAGACTGCTGAACATTTTTTCTAGCGTTGCCAGAAGTATGTCACCCACCCATCTGCAGAGTTACGACTACTGAAGAGAAAAATTTCTCCATTGTTTTTGCAAGATGTATGCCAGTTTACTATTAATTTTTAAGCGAAGGCTTTCATGTTCATGAAAGTGAAAGCAGAGTTAGCTCTCTAAAATCAAAGCAGAAGGACAGGCACGAGATATGACTATGCCGTGGAAGAACTGAGAGGTGTACAGTTATACAGAAGAACAACTAGAGGATCACGTAAGATGCCACTTCGGACACAACAGGAACACTGTTGTTTTTTTTTTTCCCCTCCTACTACATACCTGCCCTCCCTGCTAAATCTGAGTGCATCATATTTCTTCATATTTTGTTTTTTCACTCTTACATGCCAAGGACTTGAAAAGCCTTCCTTTTCTCTCTTATACACATGCTACCTACCTATTCTTTCTCACGCTGCAGGCCCTATTCCCTCCAATGCCAGGATCTCCATGCATGCCTCCATTACTTTTTTCAATCCATCAAAATCCATGGAAAGGAAAAACTGTATATAAAAGGATTTGGTACAAATACAGAAATGCAAGAAGTATCAAGGTCAGTTCTTTTTAGTTCACAGTCTTCTCTGTCAGTGCCAAACAGACATTCTGAATTTATGGAAATTCAACCACCTCATTTGGGCCAAAGGCAAGTCCCCCTTAAGAAAGACTGCCTCCTAAAACCAGGAAGCTAGAAGCCGTCTTACAGTATTCTGCCATTCTTTTCCATATACTACCTCTTTTTTTGCCCCCAAAGAGCATTCCAGCATCATACGGGGAGCAACCATCTATACTGTGCAAGGATAGGTATATTAAAAGAAAACAAACACTAAATTACCCCCCAAAATTACATTTTGCCAGCATCAAATAATTATTTATTAACAGATGTTTAACAAACCTCTGCTCAACAGAAAGTTAGAGTGTTCTAAAATCACATTTCTTGGCTCAGGGTACTCATTCATATTTTAATTTTGCTCTCCACAGTCATGGGTTATATATTTGCTGTGTCATTTGCTTTTCTCAATATACAGGCCTTCAACTAGGCCAGAAGTAACACAATCCCTGGTGCCCTGGTTTCAGAGTTGCTGAAATTGTAGCTTAATTCAAAAAACTGCTAAAACATAGGCAACGCATTTTGGTAAATTACTGCCTTATTGCAATAGTGAAAATGCAACTTTCGGTCTTAGAAAGAGGCAGGACCTTCATAGTAGCATTTCCTAATAGAATTCATAAAACACTAAAAGGACATAAATTTGCATCAAGTGATTTTAAGCATTACGCACTCCAGCATTTCCTAACAGGCTCCAGATGTCAATTACCTCATTTTAGTTCTCATAAGAGAGCAGCTAGCTACTTGTCTCGATTTGTTCTCTTTCCTTCCTTGAATCTGTCTCAGCTCTCCTGCAAAAGAATCTTTATAACCAATAGGCAATAATATTAACTGTAAGTTTCTCAAAAGATCGTAACAGGAACCTAAGGAAATGCCCAGAAAGAGTCAGATAATAATACTACTTAAGTGTTCAGAAAGCCACAAGTTCTCATAAAAAAAAGATTTTAAACACAAGCTTTACACTTGTGCTATTACTGGGAAATATATGATTTCATACAACATGAAAATGCGTTACATTCTTGAATGAATTGCAATTTTAGTGTGTGTGTGTCGACTACTAAAAATTTAGTGTGTTGACTACTAAATGCAGACATGAATCTTTGCATTGGACCTTTTAGCTGATTAATAATATCTTTACTCTTCTTATTTACCTTTTACAGACCTCAAAGTAGTGCATGGATCGAAGCAATCCATGAGCAACAAGTTGAGAACCATTGGTTTAAGAAAATAAATCCTACTAATCTGATAATAGATACGAATTCTGTTGGCAAGTTGAGATTAAAAATAAATAAATAAAACTTAACCACATGACCCTGAATTAAAAAAGCAGAATATTTTCCAACTGTCAAAAAAGGAATTCCTATAATAAAAACAGCTGTCCACCATTGTTTCTTTCAAGACTATATTTTCAACAACTAGTACTCCAAAAAGAACTAAAACACAATTAAGTAAGAAAACAGGGAAAAAAGTTAAAGCCTCCGCTCACTCCACTTAAGAACCCTATAGTCACAACAAGAATATAACAGTACCAATAGTTCGTTAAGCTTAGTTGGTATCTGACAAGCATGCTGCCACCACCACACTCTCCTTCCTCAGGACAAGTAGTGCCAACATAGAAAGTAAAATGTTTCATCTGATAAAACTTTTGAAACAATAACTTGACAACTTAAGGAAGAAACATTTGCTAACATCACTACTTGCGACTACCATGGAACAGATGCAGTGTTTCCATGGAGAAAAGCAAGTTGTCTGTCCATTTGGTACAGAAACAAAGAGGAGATTCTGGAATAGAGCAGCATAATGTTTGAATTGACTCAAAACAGACTGCATCATCTCCGTCTTCTGCATGCAGACACATGCAGTCTGACTCTGTGCAGTGTACTTCGAGGCTCTAACACTCCTCTCGTGGTTTATACATGCAGTCTGACTCTGTGCAGTGTACTTTGAGGCTCTAACACTCCTCTCATGGTTTACTTGTATAATAAAGTGAAACAATTATTTTAATTGATGATCATCCACTATTGGTCATGCACGAGTTCTTCAAAACATTTCCAATTAAAAAGATTAATATGAAACTTAGTTAACACCATTAAGAGACTAGATACTGTTGGAAAATACCTCTCAATGCCAACACATTTCTAAGCTCGAAAAAGAGACCACTTCAATTTGTTAATTCTGCTAAGCACACTAGTGCTTTGCAAAATACATACAAACATTAAAACTAACAGATACAGAGTAAATATTCTAAAAGGACTGTGTAGAATAGGTAACTCTGCTGAAAATCTCACAGGGATCTGTAACCAGAGAAGACCCTATGCAATCCCTGTGGCAGTCAACTAGTAGGTATCTAAAAAAACAAATGCTGACCAGACCATGAAGAAAATGTAACATGTACAAAATAAATCAGAAAATCCCTTCTGTAGAAAAGTGATATGGAAAATATATTTCAAAGACCACCACAATCCAGTAACTTCACTTTTCTGAGAGAAAAACAAACTCACCACGTGAAGCACTATGTTTGAAATACAGTCTAAACAGCATTTCTTAAATATCTGTTTCATACTCTTGATGTTCATAATACTACTGCCAAGCTTTCAGAAACTCATGAATCATTCCTCAAATATCCTGACAATGGTTTAGAGAAAATAACTTGGAATTTTGAACCTGGAAAGTTTTCTCTTCTGGTCCATGAGTTACTCCAAGAGCTCAGACCCTGCAGTTACAAATGCTTACAACTCCTAAAATTATTGCAAGCTTAAAACTTTAAAGCATATAAGCACCTTCTGTATGATTCAGATCTAATTCTTATTACAGCTCTAAAAGTTGTATTTGTGGTCTCCTGGGCTGGTATTACATTTCTGTAAAAAGTGAGTTTATATATTTCCAAAAGCACTTAAAAAATGCTTTTCGCTGAATTTATAGGCTTTTTAAATTCATACACAATTTAAAAATACAACCACATTTTGGTTTTGAACAAAATAAATGCCTTTGCTTTGCACTGCTATTTGCTTCTTGCTACCTCTTTAAGAGTATTTCTCTCTGTGCAAGAATGTGCCAGATCAGAGACCAACTTCTGGAAGGTTCAGATAAGAATGAGATTAATTCATCCACACCAGGTCCGCAAACTGACCAGACAGGGACATACCCCCCAACATCCTTACTGAAACAATTCTGGATGAAGTAGACGTAGGAGAGGGAAAAATTGCAGACAGCAAATAGCCTCACACATCCTCCCTAAATAGCATTTCCTATTGCCGCCATCTTGTTTTGTTTCCAAGGAGGAATACAAGTATAGTCCCCACTACCACATAATATGCAGCCAGATTTCTCATTTTTTGGAAAATTGCAATTTCAGCACACCTACAATGTGAGAGATGAGCCGCATCCTGGAACAACGGTCTTCCTGAACATGATGTCTCCTCTGCCATGTTCTGGGTCTATTGGAGATACCTCATATTGGGCAACGAAAAAGACTGAATCACCATTTTGCAAGCACTGGATTACACTTACAATGAAATAATTCCACAGCACAGAATATCTATTGTAAGTGTCACACTAAGCTTCAAAGTCAGTTCTGTAACAATTACAATCAGTTAAACCAAAAAGATGGATTTGGAAGCCTTCATGCATTAACTTTTCAGAACTTCTCTTGTAATGATGCAGCACACTGTATTCCTAGCCATTTTTACTACTGTGCTGGTTTTGGCTGGGATAGAGTTAATTTTCTTCGTAGTACCTAATATGGGGCTATGTTTTGGATTTGTGCTGAAAACAGTGTTGATAATACAGAGATGTTTTAGTTACTGCTGAGCAGTGCTTACACAGAGTCAAGGCCTTTTCTGCTTCTCACCCCACCCCACCAGCGCGTAGTCTGTGGGTGCACATGGAGTTGGGAGGGGACACAGCTGGGACAGCTGACCCCAACTGACCAAAGGGATATTCCATACCGTATGACGTCATGCTCAGCATATAAAGCTGGGGGAAAAAGCAGGGGGATGACATTTGGAGTGATGGCGTTCGTCTTCCCAAGTAACCGTTACGCGTGATGGAGGCCTGCTTTCCCGGAGATGGCTGCACACCTGCCTGCCGATGGGAAGCGGTGAATGAATTCCTTGGTTTGCTTTGCTTGTGTGCATGGCTTTTGCTTTACCTACTACACTGTCTTTATCTCAACCCACCCGTTTTCTCACTTACTCTTCTGATTCTCTCCGCCTCCCCACCGCGGGGGAGTGAGCGAGGGCTGTGTGGGCCTTAGTTGCCGGCTGGGTTAAACCACGGCAACTACTTAAATACAACCATTTTGAAGCTATGAATTCACATCAAGGTCTCTCTGCATTTAGCCACTGACGCCAATTACTGAAATGGTAAGTGAACTTCTCTCTGAACCTAATGCTCATGACTTAGTGCAAATTCAGCATGTTTTGTCAGCTCAAAAGCATTTATTGAATGAGTAGCAAGTTCAGACTGAAACAAGCCTGAAAGCACTATAGGCATTTGATGATAAAGCAAGTCACAAACAGCAAATTATTATGGTACTGATGTAACATCCCCTGTAGTAGTCACTGTTAAACCAAATTGATTATCTGAATGTTGCTCAAGAATTTAACCGTACTGTTCAGTGATTAGACTGTGGGATTACAGAGGCATCTTCAGGTATCATTTAAGTTGCAATGAACGGGATTTAAGAAAGAGTTTATATATAAAACCGAATTAAGAATTTAAGATTTCAATAGAATAAGGGTTGGCATTTGGGAGTCTCCATATGATTACTCATTCAACACATAGCAATTAGAAGAAAGGGAGCATTTGAAAACACGACTCCAGTTTTATTTTGTCTCCCAGAAACCACAGATTTTGATGTCAATTAATCAAGTAATATGATGATCTGAATATATTCTTCAGGTACATCACTACCATAAGAAAAGATACTAAAAAAAATTGCATCATTTAATTCAATGTTTATCATGCTAAGTGCCATCAGATCACATTTATTTGGCTTACTAGATGCTCTGCTTACTGCCAGCATCAAAATATATGGGCTGGTATGTGCCTATCAAACCAGTGTTTTGTACCTCACTTTTAAAGGTAGAAAAAATTTTGCATTTCAAACTCAGCTGCTGATCGGGTAGAAAAAAAATAAAATGAATCCAGACCTTTCTCTCAGATCTGTTGTTTGCAGATACTGGTATAGGAAATAAAAATCTAATAAGAAAATAAGCAAGAACGTCTCCTAGTTTATATAGGATCATTCTTCTTATGACATTCTACTTCAGCTCATTCCAGCCCAATCCAATATAACCATCATATGAATGCTAGAGAGGTATACCCTTCACAAAGGCAAACACTCAATCCTATGCGAACCACAAAGCCTCAGTTTCTCATGCCGTGTTTTTAACGCAAGTATGAATTTTATAAGGGACAGATTCTTGAAGAATTCCATCTCTGTTTATTTTAACTAGACATAGCTATTAAATTAACAGAATGAAAGCAAGCCTTTGCTCTTCTGAAGCACCTTCAAAATTTCTACCAGGATTACTCCAGGAAATTACTGTTGCATGCAAGTTTTAGTATGTCTTTAGTCTAAATCAAAATACAGTTTACTTTTTGCTATCATAAAAATACAAAACCAGAAGCTGGTAATAAGTTGGGAAGTATGCCCACTGGTATGACACAGCTCTTTTGACAGTGTCATTGATTTGATGAACATAACTTAAAATGAAGAGTGACTGACAAATTACTCAAACTGATTCATATCTATATGATCACTAGCAAAGGTCCTGAAAAATCTTCCAACTCTAATTTAGAGGGCATCTGTTTAGATAAACATTATTTAGTCTGAAGCAACTAGTATGTTTGGTGAAACAAAGACACCCAGAGGATATTCAAAACAGTCCCAACACTGTAACACAAACACTATGCCTTGTCATCACTCATCCCACTATCAAGCAACCATCACCCCACAGTATAAGGACATCCCCATAAATAGCTACTGGTTTTCTGTAACTTCAAAGAGTGAATCTCTCTTTCCTTAAGAACTCAGAAGACACTCCTACTTTCTTGTACACTTAGAGGGACTGGGGAAAAACAAAATTTGTTGGCTGGGAATCAATCCAAACACCCCACGAAGCTGTCCCTCGTCAAGGACGTGGCTAATCTACAGATCAACCAACAATGCTGGATTTGTTTCTTAACTGAGATAGATAGTAGACACTGTATTTCTATACCATGGAGATGACCTGAACTGTTTCCTGTGTGAGTTCACAGATTCATAGCACATTCAGGACCAAAGATTTTTAGATTATCTTTCAACATCAGGGGTTTTATGGCAGCCAGGCCTGCATACAAATCTGTATTTCTCATCTGATTTTGAACCTGCTGGGTAATTTCAATTAAATAAAATAAAATGCAGGTTTTTTTGTTTGTTTGTTTGTTTTTTAGATTATATTCTTACAAGTTTCACAGAAGTAGGCCAACCATTAGGAGGGAGACTTGTGTTCAAACAGTCTTGAGTTTCTCCGAATAACTTTAGATCAGACCAACCAATTTCTGAAGCAAAATGGAAAACCAAACTATTGCCATCAATACACTTGGTAGCAGCAGGTTATCAGTATGTTTAGATATAATATAAAATTTGAAAATAATATAGTTAAGAAGGCAACCATTATGAGATGCAAATCCACTGAAAATTAGAGGGGTTTAGTGACACTGCTAAGTTGGTAGATAAGACACATGGCTGGTTTTCTACCTTGGAAAGTGCAGGATATTCACTGCAAACTGGATAAACAGGATTCTCTCTGCATATGCTTGGGAAAGGGAAAAGGCAGGGTAAATTCCTGTAACTAAGAAACTGTACTAACAAAAAGATGAATCAGACCAAAGATAGTAAGAGGCTCAGGACCTCAAACCATCAGTCAGATATTACAGCAATGCTATGAGAAAGATAATTCATTAAAGCTTCTGCTCTGCTTATGGATTTTAATTCTGCATCAAGGACATTTTAGGTCACCTCATCTTACCATTCTATAACTTGCTACGCTCATTCAGATTCCTAAATGCCTTGAGATTCTCACTAAAAAAAATACCATTGAAACACAAAGAATTAGACTACTGAATATGAAGCACAAATAAGATAGGGTGTCTGTAACAGTAAAAAATTATTTTGGGCTAGCAATATTGTATTTTTTTTCTCAATCTATGTTGCTATTTCTAAACACATTCTGTTCAACTTTTTAACAAGATTCCCATCTTTAATTAATAAGGAAGAGCTGATAGCTGTTAAAAAGCTTAAAAAAGAAAAATCACAGAAAATATGATGCAAACTAACACTTCAAGTTTCCAGTGTACACATGCATTATAAAAATGTCACGGCTATAGTCTATTAAAAGATCAGAAAGCACATGATCCTCCTAAGCACACATCATTCTCTACAGAATGAGTCAAGGATTGAGAAGTTGAGAAAGTTTTCACCTGAGAAAGTAAATAATTGCCACCTCTTCTGGTAAGCCCACCATCAATACTTATTACTTTTCCTACATTTTTCCCAGGAAATTCTTACCTTTCCCAAAAGCCCTCCATTTTGGTAACCAGGAAGAGTAATTTGTTTGACTGTCCGCACTGATGACTTCTGATGATAATGCACTTCAACCATCTCAGTAAGTGCATTCAGTCCGCAATAACAGTTATGATTTTGGAATAGTAGAGCATCAAGTTTAAGTTATTGGGGATCTAGAGTTTAAATGAAAGTTTGAGAAGAAAAATATCATCTTCTGTCAGCCGCAAAACCAAATGCATATAAACAAAGACACAGGGCTTCTCCCTAATGCAATTACAACTGAAGCAACTGAAACAAAGATGCTGCTTTTTATAGTAAGAATTTAATTTTGATAGACTTGGGTGAAACTGTAACTGTTTCACACTCTTTGAAAACATCAAGTCAGCAACCCCTTTTTAGCTCTCCATGTTCTTAGCCTTTTAAATTAGCACCATGACTGCTATACGGCTGACATATAATAAAGTACAAATACAGAATTTAGATAAATATTGCTGTGATTGAGTGGATGCCGCTGCCAAGCAGAGAAGCAAAATGAGAGTGTCAGATAAGCTAACTATCAAATACCGAGTTTCTCTCTTTGCCTTGCAATTTCTGCTCAAAATAAGCTAAAAATATAGACAGTAAGATTATAAAGATCAGGAAAACTGAGCAGCTTTTAATGGTGTTTCTCCTTGAAACAGTAGAGTGAAGATATGTCTTATAAATTAAAAGAATCTATAGTACTATTCACCCAAGAGTCTTCTGTCTGAGTTTGTACAAACAATTGATGAGATATTCCAGGTGGAAAACAGTTAGGCAGGTGCTAAGGTAGAAACTTGTACAGTCTGTTCTTAGATAAATCTTATAAATTCTTTCCAGCCTTTCAGAGGCCAGAAGCTAGATACCAGATTTGTGGGTATTTCTAAGGGTCAGTTGTACCACTATGAAGTCATGCGAGTGCAACATCACTCTGCAAAAATAAATGCATGTAGAAGACAGACACCTGGGCAAGCACTGACATATTAGTAGATGTTTGAAATCATTGGGGACCATGCTGCTGACAGAGCTGGCTTCAGTTCTGCTGGTCAAGAAGAACGAAATGGTTGCTCCAGCAGAAATTGGCATCTAGCTGAGGGCAGCTGAGATTACAGCTAATGCAGTATATAATTGCCTTTCATTAAATAACAAAACACCATCCATCTGAGGCATTTCTAAACATGCCAGTCCAATAAGGACTCCAGTGCATTACTTTTTACACATGCCAGCAGAGCCAGTAGACCCTAAGGAATGCCAAAAGATTAAACAAGAGCTGCATTCATTCACGGTCATCATGTTCAAACATTAGAAAACTTGCATTCAACATACAGAGTTAACATTTGACCTGAATGCTTTAGAGAGAGAAAGAAAAGCAGTTTTGAAAAATCATATTGGCAAGACAGATCGCTCTATTTCTTTTAAGGGAAGATCTATTTTGAAATATTCTCAGTCACTCCCCAAGAAAAATTTTAACAAGGCTAAAAGGATAAAGGGAAGAACACTAAAGGAATTATCCAATCTGCCCAAGCTAAATAAAGACTGTATTGGATATCCACATTCAGAAGATGATAAACAGATACAGCTTATAGCTCAGACAGGAAATCTATAGGAGCTCTAGAAAGTCATAGCAATCAGCATATACAAGCACAGTATTATCACATGAGGAAAGAGGTTATTTCCTACAGTACACCTCCATCATGAGGATACAAGACAGCTGTTTTTCTGCCCCTCACTAGAAAGTTGAGACCTTCTCTTTAAAAGAAACCATACAAATTATGTAAAACTAATTTTTTTTCCCAAATAAAAATCTCCCTCTCGATCCCTAAAGATACTGACATTTGAAGTCACATTTCCAAGCTTTTCTGCTTCAGCCAACACATCCCTCTCCCTTCAATACACACAAAGCTTTAGTGCACTTCAGCACAGAGAGAAAATCATCTAGCACGTATAAGGACTGGACAGGAAGAGAACCCTGTCTCACAATTGTGAATCTCACAATTTTAAACCAAGAACTAAAAACCCTCTGCACATTTTTCAGTCATTCTACATTCAGTATTTAAATGAAGAAGTTCTGTCAGTATCTTAACAGTTATACATTCCTTAGACTAAGATACGCTGCTGTTAAGGGGTGGAGGAGTTACTTTTCCTCCGCGGTATCTAATTTGCTATCTTGTTACATGTTGTAGCAGGTGCACACAGACACACACTTAAGAAAAATCATTCTCTTGACATTGCTAGTTTCAGAATTATATGCGTATTTCTGTTCTTTAAATAAAATTCTTCGCAAAGCAGCAGGCATAAAGGCATTTCCTCTTTTGTACCTCTTTTCTTTCTTCTTCCTACATAGTAATACAGATATCACACATTCTAAAATCTTTCTGCTCAAAGATCTCAAAGTAACCTGTGAACTTCCATAAAACCCTTCCATTCAGCACACTGGGTAAGTAGGTGAAGGGGTGATGTGGGGTGGAAAGTCTTCATTTCACAGTCATATTTTTAATCATGAACATATATACTCACAGACTAAATTTTCTTCCCCATGCTGTTTTAGAAGAGATTTTTTGTGGTGTTGACTTCTGATTGTTTTTATTTTTTTTAAGTTATTTAAAACACATACACAAAGATGTTATAATGAAAAGGAAAACTAACTCCTGATTTTAATGCAGCAGGAGCCACATTAACATGTGAGTAACAGCAACAATTACCTTGTGCCCCATGACAGCTGAGGCACAGAAAAGGGAATACTGAATCGCCTTAGGTAGCAGCACTAGTGATATAGCGGAAAGCGGGAAGGGTCTAGAGCCTGGGGATCCCACAGGTCTAACGTTGACTAAAAACATGGCAGTAAACTCTGGCTGAGCCACGCGGAACCATGGGGCAAAATATGAGCAGCTCACCTGCAAATCAGTAGCTTTGAAAACAACACAGGCATGGGGAGCAGACGTAAAACAAACAAACAAACAAAAGCCAAAATAAGCTAAATCATTAATAGGTAAAATACCAGCATGTAAGTGGGATGCTGAGAATTGCAGGTCAGTATTTACCATTAAATGCTCAGGCCCATTCCTCCCGAATCATCCCCTCAAGCCACCGATAACTAAGCACAGCGCTACATCTTCCACGGGTAAGACTCGAGCAGAGGCTGCATTCAAGACCCTCGTGTCCCTACCTGCTCCTCACGAACCACGATGACACCCAAGGGCTCTCTGCGGTGGGAGACGAGACCGGGGAGGCCCCCAGCCCGCCCACCTGGGATGCTGCGCCCCGCACCCTGCCGCC
>NW_009222965.1:0-2444 GCF_000690835.1 Fulmarus glacialis | reverse complement strand
TGCTTTCAACCCCAGAGTCTCCTCTTGCTTTTCCAGAACAGAAAAGCAAAAGATGACGAGCGGTTGGGTTTGGCGTGCATTAGCGTACGGCCACAGCAGCATTTCCCTGGTGCGGGGCTCGTTCCAGCCTGCCCTGGTTTGCCAAGTATTGTCGATTCAGCGTTGTGTGTTCAGGAGCGCGCTGTGGGAGTTTTCCAGTGGGAAGGAGAAATGCTGCTGCTTTCTCCCCTCTGCTGTCTCCCTGGCTTTCCACCAGAGCCAGCTTCTTTACCCTGTTCTCGGTAACCTTTGCTCACCGCCATGGGGATGCTCATCTATCTCCTGGTGCCGGCCACACGGGCTGCCCTGACCTTGAAATCAATGTTAATCTGCCCACGACCCCCAGGGAAGCGATGCCCTCGATAGAAGAGGCCACTCTAATCTTACTCCTCTGTTTTAGCTGTCAAGGAGGTGTAAAAGGCTAGTTTATTAACAAGGTCAGTCAATTAACTCAACTGGTACGTAACCACGCTGTGCTCGCCGTTGGCTGCATCAGTCTCCTGGTGGGACCTCTTGTTGCACCTTTTGGGGTGGGTGGGATGGTTAATTCTCTTGCAACTTGAGCCAAAATCGGGATAAATTCATAAAATTTTCATTTTTCATCTTTATCAGCGTTACTGTCTTGTCTCTAAAAGAAGATCCTCTTGGTATGTATAGAAATTAGTTGCTTGAAGGCATCGGGTGTCCCGGGGCTGAAACGGTGGGCCATGTTGGAGACTCCTGAAGCATTGATTTTTTGGCGCTCGGCACAACTAGCAGCCTTTGCCCAGGTTTCCCCTGCTGCGCATATAAACACACCGCAAGCCTGCCTCCAGCCCAGGGTGTTTTGCCGGCCTGAGAACTGGGACAGTGTGGCTTAATTGGTGCTTTCTTTCAACCGGTGCCAATTAAAAGGGCTCAGGCTCTGTCTGAGAGGCTTCCTTCCCCTTCTTGTCTCTGTAAACAGGAGAGGAGAGGCTGGAGAGCTGGTCTGTGCGTGGGATCGGCTGCCCAGAGAGGTTCTGCCACCTCCATCCCTGGTGGCTTTCCAGGTGCCGCTGGACAATGTCACGAGCGGCTGGGTCTGAATGCGGCATTGACCCTGCCGTGAGCAGAGGGTGGTGCAGGGATCCCCAGGTTCCCTCCGACCCACATGAGTTTGTCCCCACGGATGCTGCTAGGCTAATGGGTGATGAGATATGAGTGACTTTGGCAGCTTTATGGACATGGTGCTAATGGAGCTGCAGCCGTGAAAGCACCAAGAAACACAATGTGAAAGCTTGTGGTGGTCCAAGCTGTGCATCTCTGGCTGTCATTTGAGTTCGTTTGTCCTAAACTCTTGATACAGGTGATGGGTCTTGGTGGGCTTTCAAGCCCATGGCAGCTGAGAGCTGGCCCAGTGTGCTTGGAAACTGCTGTGACCTTGCTTTTGTTTCCCTTTTGCCTTGCATTGCACCTGATGATGATCTGTGCAATGGTGGTGGTGCAAGGTTGGGATGGGGAGCAGGTTTGGTGGCCGTGGGGTACCAACCCCAAGCTGGTGGTAGGGCAGCAGCCACCCTTTGGCTCACGGGTCCCCAGCAGCGCACCCCTGGGTACACAGCCAGACGTGGCCAGTCTTAAGGTCATGCTGACTTTCAAACCTCAGCGTAGGGCATCTGTCATCTCCCCTGCTGGCTTTGCTCCGGGAAAGGTCCCTCCTACTTGCAGGTTGTAGAAACCGCTGTCATGTCCCAGCTCTGTCCCTTCACTGCCCGCCGAAGCCACTTGCTTCCCAGACATCCACGTGTTTGCTTCTGCATAGAGAGGTTTCCAGCATGGCATGGCCTCTCGGGGCAAAACCTTCTGGGAGGGTCGGGCTGAAACTTGTTGTCTTCAGGTCCTCGATGCACAAATGTGAGGCTCCTGAAGTGCAACCGTCCTGTAAAGCCAGGATCTGCAAATAACAGCTCAGGATAGTGCTTGCTCCCCCCAAAAGTGCATTTATGATGTGACTCTGGTGCTTTGCAGCTGAAGGCGGTTTGCAAAGCGGGTTGTGGAGATTTGCTGTCTTTCAAGGGGTCTCTGCTCCGGCTGCTCAGACCAGCAAGCTTATCTTTGGGCAAGCACGCAGGGAGGGAAAAATCGGGGCCGTCAGCGTTGGTGCGAAGGCTCACCTTGCCTCGTGCAAAGCAGAACAGGCTCAGCGTGCGCTCCTGATCGTCATTTTAATTAGCAATATATTCTGGCGGAGAACAAAGGTCTGTCTCGCTGAAGCAGATGGCAGGGGGGGAGAGGTTGCTGCCTTATTATGGGGGAGAGGCCACCGCGAGCAAACGGCACAGGCTGCAGATGCTCGCCCGGGCTGGAGGGCGGCGAGCATTGAAAGTCGCGGCCATCTGCTCCTCAGCCCGGCCAAGCACGCGCCTGCCCAAATAATAACGCAT
>NW_009222964.1:15945-16880 GCF_000690835.1 Fulmarus glacialis | reverse complement strand
GCCGCCAGCTTCTCTAGGAGAATGCCGGGTCCTCCATAACTGCCTCAGGACGTAAGTGGGCAGAAACATGAAGCAGGATATATTATAATGAGATACTCCACCAGTCATCACCTTTCCCATGTCCTCTAAGACACAATTATTTGTGTTTGAAGGCTTTTTTCTTCACATTCAGCTCCTCTATGGCCCGGATTGCTAAAGCCCCAGCACTGCACATCGCCTCTCAAAACTGAACGCTGAGTGACAGATGCGAATGGAAGCAGCTCCCAGATCCGTAGGCACTCCACGGTCTGTACCTCATGTTTCTGATTCACTGCAGTGCAGCCATTTCTGCCTCTTATCCTTTTCCCTGTGAGACTTTAAAGTTGGCCAATGCACCTGCAGGTAGGTATACGGGTAGTTACAGTGTCCCACTACCTTACTTAATCTATTTAAGTGTGGAGTGCCTCATCTCCAGGTGTACACTTTGGTGATATTTTTAAGTAGTTATGTTGCAATGCTTTGCAATAGTACTTTGGGACTCCAAATCTAGTATTTGATGCAGATTAACTAAATGTAAAAAACTAGTAGTACAGAATACAAGCTAAGACGTTGCACTGCTTCGAAAGAATAGTGTTGTAAAAAAAAAAGTCTAAAACAAATTTACTTTTTGTTCATACACCCATACATACAATGAGACAGTACCTATTTATCTTACAGGTAAGCTGTAATAGAAAGAAAATCTAAATTTCCTCACTTAGATCAGTAGCAATGCAGCTAAAATCACATGCTTAATTATATGTATTTAAATAAATGTCCTTCTTATATTGAAGTTAACAGTCAACATAAAAGCACCGAAAATTCTAGATACTCTATTTTCTGTTATTACACGGTATTTTCCTTCGCTGCTTACTGATGAACTCTACCTGGTAAGACAGAATATAAACTATTATTCATAC
>NW_009222964.1:0-15914 GCF_000690835.1 Fulmarus glacialis | reverse complement strand
TGAAAAGAGAAAAAAAAGGGGGGGGGGGGGGCATATAGCAAATTGCTATCAAGAAGAATATTTAGGAGAATTCTATAATTCTATCACTTCTTGGAGGGTAGTTGTCTCCCTGATGAAAAATGACCAACCTTTTGCTATATGGCATGACCCGATTGATAAAAACATTTCAGCAGACTAGTCGTGAAAGAAATGGCCTTTTTCCTACGCTGTCTCAACAGGATGACATTTCAACTACTGACACAGTATGATACTGTACAGACAAACAGGTAAGTAATTTAATAGATCAGTCCAGAACTTCCTGTAAGCAATACATACAATTCAATTAGTTTCTCACAATAGACTACAGTGGTTATTTGAGGAGCTTCAAGCACTTCATCTGCTAAGTCGTCACATTTCCAGCTGTCTCAGAGCGCTGTGAACATGGGCACTGGGTATGTGGCGGCACTGGGATTCACCTGTGTGCAGCGAGGGGGAGAGGCCTGAATCGTGATGAAATTTCCAAAACCAGCAGTCACGGTAACAGATGCGTCAAACTGAACGGGAGCAGTGACTGTCAGCCACCGCCAGCACCTCAGTCTTCCCTGACCTGGATTTTAGTGACTGCTATAACCCTATGAACTCAAAAAACAGTCCATTTTTGAAGAAATAAATATTTCTACACTGTATTTTAGAAAAATCATGAGTCTGATTATTTTGCCTTCAATCTTACAGCTTCAGAGAGTTAAGACATGACACCATGCTGTCCCCTAACTCTTTCTCTTGGTCCAAACTCTTTGTTGGTACCGATTTGCCAATGGCTTTATACCACGGATGAATCTGGTACACAATAATATCAGTGTCTGTGCATATACATACATTTTTATATACCACATCAGTCATACTCTGCTTTCCCCTCCATCTCCTCTCCTCACCCTCACTCTCCTGGGTATATGCAACTGTTTTGCTTCAGGTAGGTTTTTCTTAACGTCTAATTTTATATTTTCCCTTCTCTTTGGCATTAATTTGCATCTAATTTTCATTGTTTGGTTGCATTTTTAAAAGTTATTAGCTGATTGAAGAAATAAAAAATCTTCTTGTCCTCACTAAAAAGCCCTGCCACCTTTTCAGGGCTCCTGAGGAGCTGTGCACACAGGCTACTCAAGGAAGTTAAATATTAATTAATCAGTAAGGTGGAATAGTTAAAATTAATTCAGTCTCTGTTGAGACCCTCTCATTCAGAACTAAAATAGACTTTGGTTTAATTTCCTTGAGAAATGAATTATGTTAAATTAAAATACGGTCACTTCAGTTCTGATTCTTCTGAAATGTAGCAGTTTTACTTAATTTGAATTAAATCTGCACACGAAGACAATTCCTTAGATTTCTCTTATGTTGTAATTACTTTCCTGAACCGATAATGGAAGAAGTTTACATAAGTTGTGTCAGGCTGCAGTACAGCAATTCAAGAGCAGCTTATCATTGGTGTTTAATATTTGTTGGTCTGGAAACAGACATGATATTTTGCGGTAACTGACTAAATGTATACAATCATTAGACTCACATTTACAGTGATTAAATAATTCCATACATATTTTCTACAAAAAGTTCTACAGATTTTACTGTCAAGGATTCCAGAGGCATCATCGCTAGTGAATTAGACAGAGTACTGACAGTACCTGGCACGAGAGATGCCTGAATATGAGCGCATTTACAACTTGCAGGTGAACACAAAGAAAGTTTGTTTAAAAGGGGGTTTGTTTAAAAGTGGGTGTACTTATACATTTTGAATATATATTTTTGTAAATGTAAAAATCATAACTCTTCCATAATCCAGGATAATCTAAACCATCAACATTAGCAGTTATTATACATACTCTACTTGATTAAAACCACATTTGACCAGCAACTCTGCTCTCTCAAGTGCTGCAGAAACCAGAGCCTCACGTCATGCCCTTGTCCCAAGGGACTCAGCTGAGAAGAACATATGACGTGGGATTTTTTAAGAAATTCTTCTCCAACTAACGTAATGAAACTAGCCATTAGACTGAAGAATCTACAGACAAATGTTTGAGGAGTAAATGACATAAAAGCCTAACTCCTATTTTGAGAGCTGACTAAGGAATCTATCTTCTGCTGACCTTTACAAATATTACCATAAATCAAATATAAATGATCAGCTGCCACTTACTTTTCCTGAAATTAACTGAAGTTTACCATGGCTGTACACAGAAAGGCCTGCACATCACAAATGCTAAATGCTGTTTGATTTTAATCACATGCCTCATAAAAGGGATTTTAAGAATAACAAATCCACCAATAAAAAGCAGACTAATGGAGACACAAAATTTAGTACCTCATTTCAGATTTATTCAATTTCCTAAATTAATGAAGTATGCTGATGAAAACAGACTTTTTTCCCCTATCCCAGACACTTTTAATTTATATCTGAATTTAATTACATTGCCTAGATAGGCACTCTATAAAAAGTTCAAGAGGGTAAACCAAATTATTACCAGTTTTAAAAGCCATAGAGCCTATTTGACACCTCCCCCCAATAATATATATGCTTATTTTCTGGTGATGTATTCTGAAGACATAGTAATGACAAAACTTCATCTGTAAAATTATGGTATCAATATTATTTGGAATAGAACTTTAAATGCAGAATTAATGACACATTAGAGTTCAATAGTGAAGGGTAGTAACAGGAACACAGGGTCCCTAAGAATACCTGCTATAGCTTTAAAAAGATGTTTGGAAAATAAAATCATCTTTAATTTTTTGCAGTATTTTCATGGAGTGATCTCCATATAAAGGTCAAAGTGTACACATACTTGCACCATGCTACAGACTTCCGTTAAAAATACAAAGAGGTAAATTAGCACTCAAAAAACAGAATCTAAAGGTAGTATTTTAGTCAATGTTTAGAGAACCAACTGATCTAATTTGGACAGCTTTTTGCAGTGGGAAGTTCAGGAGTTCAATTCCATATAGTTGGTTCGTTTGGTTTTTTAAAATTACTTCAAAATAAGTATTTCAATTTTGGAACTGAAAGAGATACTAAAGTGAATTGCATTGTCTTCCCTGACAGGCTGTCATTATAAAGGGACGAGAGGCAAATTAAGAGTTCGGTGTCAAACTAAGTGTGTCACTCTATTTAGGCAACATCTAATTCAGAGACACATAAAAATCTGCAAGTAGAATTTAAACAAATTGGGTTATACACAAAAATGATAAATGTTAAAAACACATATAGTCTGAAAACACCTTAAAGCAAGTAAAGGCCACCACGCAATACCAGGAAAGAGAATAGTGGCGTGTGACGACCGGTGTCACTATGTTATTGCACATAAACAGGTGACGGCCAGTGTAATAGAGCATAAGGCTGGCTCTCACCATGGCCGCAAAGCACTGTTAAGTTTTATCAGTTCTATCGTTTCTACTTGGCTGTATCAGAGCCAGTCACAGAGAATAACC
This sequence comes from Fulmarus glacialis, assembly GCF_000690835.1. Classification (NCBI taxonomy): domain Eukaryota; kingdom Metazoa; phylum Chordata; class Aves; order Procellariiformes; family Procellariidae; genus Fulmarus; species Fulmarus glacialis. Next base: position 12,458 of record NW_009222964.1, on the reverse strand, counting down.
AGTTAGACTGAAGTGCTGTTAGCACACAGTTCAGTGCCCACGTATTTCCAAGGCAACACGTTACTGCCGTTTTCCAGATTGTCCATTTACTTTATATCCAAACATGGTATTGAATTGGCCATCATCTATCTCTAATGTTCTTACAGAATTCAAAAATTAAACTATTAAATGGGGAAAATATATTTTGTTAATGCAAGTTCACATTCAAGATAGCCCTTGCAGACTGTTCAATACGAACGTGTGGTTATCCCAGTTTTAAAGAGACTGCATTCATTAAACTAAAAGTTAAATTACGTACTATTGCTGCAGTCACCTAAAAGCATATGCATATATTGTCATATTTGAGTGAATGAGATTGTCGGGGTTTCTCATTTTTATTCCTAGCTTGCATCTTTCACTTAACAGCCACAAATAAAACCATGAAGCAGATCAAAAAATACAGGGGTTTTCATTATATGTTTTAATACCATCATTTGAATGATCATATATTGACACTGCTACTGATAGGATGAGTCCATCTTCCCTAGTAACCCCTGCTTTAGCTGTTACATACTCACCTTTTCTTCCATCAGTAAGTTTCTAATCCCTTTTCAGGGCATTAAAGAGTACAATTGCCTGAGGGGGTAGGAAAGTATTTAGACTTAAGACTAGTCTTGTGGATTTGCATTAGGTCTTCAAACATTATCATTCATATTCTCATTCATAGACAACAGTACTACAACAAAGCAAGAGAACTATTTTTACTCTAGGGTCGGGGGGGGAGGAAAATACATACATACATATAAAAAAGGTCCTAGAACTTAGAAGGCTATTCCATATGTGAAGCCTAACAAACCCAATGTTTCAGTTGATTTCATATTTGGTTTATAACTCCATGCAAACTACCTGTTTTAAACTTCTGGTGATTGGAGGAAGGGGGTCGGGAGAGATGATTTAGTCGAGAACACTTTTTAGGAAGAGGCAGGGGTTACAACTGTTAACCTTTGATACCCTATCATCCATTTTACTGTCTTCGAGAATCATTGCACAAAACCTGTCTACGATAGAAAGTCCCTAAAAATGAACAAAAACTCAACAACTGAAAAACAGTCTATGTACTCTAAGGTAGTATTTATTACAGTTTGCATCCAAATTTCTACTCTAAATATACACTACTCCTTACCGCTTCTATGCTCCAAGTTACTCTGTACAATAGTTCAAGGAAAAGTACACACACAGTTAAGAACTGCATTATATCGCATAAGGCTGAGATAGTCTTAATGCTGCCATTTCCTAACGTTTTGTGTGCATAATTTGGTAACCTTCTATGAGTTCTTTAAGAGTATTTTTAAACATAATGTCACATGCTGTGTCCTGAAGTTTTAATATTATCTTTATAAATTATGTTAGTAGTTTGGACTCTTACGAGAATATTACAGAATGTAGGACTTCCAAAGGGAGATCATTAAGGATGTCTATGGGATGCTCTTCAATGTGTCATTTGTAAGAGAAGATGAACTGTATCTTTCATTATAATTAAGATGCAGATTTGGAATGAGAGAATAAAAACTCAAACAATCTTTTCAAAAGAAATGGTATGCAGCATGGTAACTTTGTCTGTCCTTTTCCCATTAACATACCACAAGAAACCTTAAGACTTCAAAGAAGACTCTTTTGGAAGAATCTGGAAAAAAATCTTTTTGAAATAGGTTACATGATGGAGTTAATGTGTTAAAAATATGGGACATTTGAGTGAAATATTTAAACATATTCAGGAGAATATGTTTAAAAGTTAGGGTATTGCCTTTAGATCCCCTACTTCAAGATATCCTTCTACCCACACAGATTTTTCACTACTGCTTCAGTCTTCTGTGATGTTCAATCTGCCACATGCAGGATTATAAAATTTGAAGTTGAAACATTTTGCACAAAACTGAGTTTTGCAGATACTGCTTAAAGGAAGAGAGAGGTATGCAAATTGAGGGAAGCAAAGGCAGTCTATCTAGACCCTTTTCTGAAGAGGGGAAAATTTATAATTTGTGAGTGATTAGCAGTGGTTTATTGTCACACATTTTCTAATTAATTACATTACTTAAGATCTGAGTGATCGCTGGAAGTTCACAGCAGGTCTGCAGCTGCAGCGTGTGAGAGGTACATAGCTAGGATTGATTTTTTGGGTGAACAAAAGAAATACTTATAATCTGCTCCAGCTTGAAGCAGAAAGTAGCATAAGTGCACTAAGTTATGGCATTCTCAGCATTTCCCAGAATTTCTTTTAAGCTAACTGCTACTAAGTTCAATATATCTTGGTACTGTCTCAGAGTATTGTTTATAGTACAGCCTACTTCTAAACAAAAAACCTGTAGGAGGGACCCTATTTCTTTAGGATAACATAAAAAAAAGGTGTTTTCAAAAGCCAGTACTCAACCATGCAATAAACCAAAAATCTAGCAACATTATAAGAGGCCTCGGGCAAAATTCAACTAATACATTTGCCAAGAAGACTTATAAAAAATAAATTTAAGTTTGGGGGGGGCGTTGTTTGTTCATTTGTTTAACATATTTTTCTCTCAGTGTCTGATATTTTACATTTAGGCGTCTAAGTCAACTAGTATGAAACCTACTCAAAAACCCAACTTTGTAAGATTTCTGCATCCACCACATCCTTCCACAAAAGTGATTTCTCTCTGAGGTAGACTAACACCAAGACTGCACCAGCAAAAGTTATCAATGCTAATCAGGAAATTGAGAAAGCATAAAGGACAATGCAAAACTTCAAAGGAAATCTTTATTGGTTTCTTTGAAATTAATAAGGCTTCTTTTCCCTAAACAGGACATAAGAAAGACTTCACCCTTGCACATTAGAACTTGTACAATTATATATAGAGAGAGAACATTGCACCTCTGTATTTGAAAAATATCTGAAACCCTAGAGGTTCAAACTACATCATAGGCAACAGACAGAGATGCAGGTCTTAAATATGGAAGTCTTTTCCATTAAAAAAAAAAAAAAAAAAAAGGAAAGAAAAAGGGCTAATCAGGTTGATGAACAATACTAATTTGGTATCAGAAGAAGAAATATTTCAGCAACACAAACCAAAAAATATAGCATTTGGAAACATATGAAACCCATGTTTTCCCATTTTCTCTTTTTAAATAATTTTATTTTAGATCCTATTTGCATAAAAAGGTGAACTTCCTTTTTCATCTGCTCTCTTTGTCTCATGTTGTTTAGGATTATTTTGATAATTTGGATTATTGTTTTCTTTTAATTTATTCTACTTCCCATTTTATTTTACATGTATTTTCAATAGAAGTTAATGGAACATTATTAACCTGCATTCAGAAATGGTAATTCATCTTCCCTGGTTGTTAAAGTTCCCTATTAACCCCATAATAACAAAGCAGCCTTGATTAAAGCTTTCAAATCACTGTTCTTCCTCTATTTATAGATTTTGTCCAACAGTCACCTGTAACTGCTACTTCATCTCTGGCTGGAGATGAGCATCATTGTTGGATGTTTAATGATGAGCAAAATCCTTTTATTGTAGTTTGGCTCTGTATTTCAGAATTTCACCCTATGAAATCAAAGCAGAGAACTGAGGAAGCTGGTAGAAATTCTATGGTTACATTAGAACTGATGAGGAAAATTTTAAAATGTCATCAGGGAGATGGTGCTGAGAACTCATTAGAGTAAAGTTTCTTTGCTGTGCTTTCTTCATTACACACTGTAGGGCAATTAAGCAGCACAATTTTTTTATGGATTTATGCAGAGTAAACAGTGCTGTAAATTCTCTTCTCTCAAGAGTCTACCCTGTACTATTCCTTTAAAAAAGTCCTCTTTGTGCTACAAGAAAATACTTGAGAAATGAAAATTCATTACAGTGGACATACATCAGTGCATCACCATTTGGAAATTGTTTCATTATCAGATCAGTGAAAAGAAATGCAGAAGCATTTTTAGGGGGTTCATATAACAGAGTCTTTTGTGAGAGATATTCCTCTTCTTAAATAGGACAAAGCAAAAGCTTTTCTCTTTTACCCTGTTCAAAACAGTTTCAAGTGCCAGGAAAAAACCCACATAGAAAACTCCAGTGCTGTCTTTCTGTCCACTGCCACTTTTTAACAAGAATTTATAAATAGATTGAGAGAACAAAGCCAGGGTTATTCAGTTGGTAGCGTACTCCTGAATGCTAAAGTCATTCTTACCAAAAGACTTCTGACGTGCCACGGTGTGCCCTAAACTCATAGCAACGTGTCCCTGCAGGGAACAGCCCTGTGACCACTCTGTTGTGAAAGCAAGACAAGAGCACAAGTGAAATATCTGCTTGATAGGCCTTATTTTCCCACTTAATCAAACTCACCCTAGAGCAGAGACAGCTTTGCAGTTGCAGCACTAAAATCACCTCATGAAATTATACAAGAATGGAGAATGGATGAGCATAGCATGTCTCCTGCTTAGGAAGGAGCCCATGACAGCTCAGCATGGGAGGAAGTTTGGAAAGGGCTGAAAGAACAAGCAGTGAGACCCATGGCTGCAGCTCTTCGTGCTCTGGCAAAACGCAGGATGCTCTAAGCCAGCACACTGGTGGGGGTCCTCGGTCACTGGGTCTGCACATGCGTTCATTACAAGGTTTGGAAAAGAAAGGGAACCAAGCAGAGGTCCAAGTGTAAAAAGTGCAATGCACTGAGGGCTGAAAGATAGGGGTTGAATTACATATTGGTCAAATTACCTTAGTTTCTCACTGTGATAATTCAGCATTCTACTGTACACTCCTGACAAAGTTTAAAAAAAACAACAAATAAACCTATTCAAAGATATCTGATGGGCAACTGACCCTGAAATGCATCTAATCCCTGTATTAGACAGGGGCAGATGTAACATCCAGATACACACTGAGAACAGTTCATCTTCTAATGTTTCATACTAGTCTCTAAACATTTGTTGATATGCTCTCCTTTGCTTGGGAGATGCAGATTTAAGACTACTGACAGAGGGCTTGATTTTCTTAACTGACTTCAGGAGTGTCTTTGAGTTGGTGCATGGACATCCATGGAACAGTTCTGGGAAACATCAAGTTCACTTGCATGCGGCTCAGGGACCATCAGCTAATCAACAGTTGCTGGTGCTTCTGGTTTGTGAGAATCCACTGCTAGTACCTCAGAAGGCAAAGATTTATAAAAAAGGCAGAGACTTTATTGAAAAGATAAAAAACTTCCATTTGTTATTACCTAATTGTATTGCCTCGCTGTGGGTTAATAGATCACAGACATCTATCACCATTTGTAGGCCTTGTTTCAATGAAAATGCTTCAGCACATGCTCCACAGCTTTTGTTGAGAGAGATCCAATTGCACAACTTGCTTTAAAGACCATTTTGCTTATGTAAAGGTGATGGCTTATTTCCACTTTACTTTGTACAACTGGATACAGTACAGCAATGTAGGTTTTGCACTTCTGTTTCTTTTGTAAAGGCAGCTGGGAATTACTTATTCCCTTTTATGCTTTCTCATGAATAGCTGCAGTTCTTACATAATTTCCTTTAATCTTCACTTTCAGAAAATACAAAAATATTCCTGTGACTCAGAGGCAGCCTTAACAAGTGCCTGTAGTTTCTCATTCATTTACTTTGCCATGTATTAAGCTAATAAATCTAAGTGAACGCAAAAATCATCATGGGTCTTTCAGAAGGTTACCTCATACAATTAAACAGGACATCAAATCTGAACCAGAATTTTAACAACTTGGTTTTATTTGTAATTTTTTTTTCCTTTTCTATTAAATCTTTATCCTATTATAAAATCCATTAACCAAATGCTTCACATATTCCCATTTCTGTTTTCCAAGCTTGTTTTTTATTCACTTGTTAGTCTTGCACAGTTTACCTGAACAAGTTTTCAGAGGCTGAAGCCCTGGTGATGAAAAATACTCTCTTGCTAGAAATCCCATCTAAGAGGAAGGATGCAAGGAACTTTCATTTGATAATTCTTTTCAGTTTATCATATCAATTTCAGTAAAAACTGTGTCAGGAAGCATAAAAAAAAAAACCCCAAAAGCCTTTCTTTAGAACCACAATTCCTGAAGTCTCTAAAGAAAATAGATTTGGGGATAGATGCTATAGGGCCACGTGGATCTGTTTTTCCACATTATTATCACACCAAGAATCTTAGGAAAAGCACAGGTCTATTTGCTGAGGACGTGAAGCACCTCTCACTTTCAAGCTCAGAAATTGAAAAGACTAGAACTAGAGAACTGGAGCTTTTAAATTCCTCAGCCAACCTAACTATCAGACATCGCTGGCCCAAAAGGTGTTTGATCAACCCATTAATCAGTGTCTGAAGTGCCCAGCCAGCCTTCAGTGCAGCATGGTGAAGCAATGCGGAGGCAGCAGCCGCGTACCTGCGCTTGCCTGGCTGGGACCTGGAGCAGGGCAGGGTTTGACAAATGAGCAGCTCAGAGGTCCTTAGCAGCAACTTGTGTCAGAGACAGGCAGATGCCTGGGGACTGCAACTGCTGCAGCCCTCCGATTTTTTTTATCCTCCACTGATTGTCTGCTAAAATCAGTAAGCTCCTCCGAACTTAATTAAGCAGCACATATTAGAATTGGCAGCATGTATGGAGACTACTTGCTCTGCAGTTTAAAATGCTGTTACATGAATATTGCCAAATATATTTAAAAAAAAAAAAAAAAAAAGACTTTCACGGATTTCTTTTACAAATTCGTAAGAATATTCTGTCTTCCACTTAGGAAACTGGAAGCAAAATGTCTCATGAATATTCACATTAAATAATCAGTTAACAGTAATTCCAGATCTTTGGCTTCACTGAATAGTTTTTATGACTTATCACAAACAAAAATTAACCAGCCAAAACAACATGGAGGAAAACACACTACTAGAAAATAGAAGTAGTAAAATTAATATTAATAATTCAGGAATATTCCCCTCATTGTTATTCAACTTCAAGGTCTGAAGAGACCATCTGAGAGACAATGACAGTTGTTTCCTACACCTATTTAAACCATCCAGATTTTCAGCATCACTCATTTATGCACAATGTAAAGCTATGCAGGAGAAGTGACTACATAGAAAAAGGTACACTAAATTCATTTAGTGGATCAGTTTTATTAAAGGAGAAACAACTTCTTTTGCATTAGAAGTACAATACTTTTTCATCTCTAGTAATTCTTCCTAAGACTGGGAAAATGATTAATCAATTGTTGAAACAATTTCATTTGCCATATTTAAGATGATTGTGCACAGATTAAATACGAAGTGCTTTTAAGTTTTGTGCTTTAAATCTGAAGAGAAAAAGAGGAAAAATGCAGTATAATTACATGTAAGAATTAAGAGCTAATTAGTCTCAATATTCTCTTTCATATAACCTCTTAACTGTAAAGAAAAAAGTTATTCTGGAATATTTACCTTCTATCACTAACTAGACTATTACATTCTTGTAAAATACTTGAATTAATCTCTAAGTTTTTAGGCATGCATTTTTAAACTTTCCACAGCTTAACTGAAAAACTTGACAATGGGACAACCCTGATATATTCCTGGTAAGGCTGAGAGTTTTACATTCACAGCCTGAAAGCCAGATCTCTTCTTCTGCTAACTTCTGTAGAAAGCATCACTCCAAGAGTAAAAATCTCAGTATATCGCCCTGATTTTTAAGAATCATTCCATCAATGCATCCACAACATGCACACCTAAAATTGGAAGACTTGAGCTGAAACTTTTTATTGTAACAACCGCAGAATCAACACCATGCACTGGAACCTAGAATGAAATTTAAAAATAGCCTCATTAATTTTTTGTTGTAGAATGGGCTAGGAAAGGGAATGAGGCAGGAAACTTGTCTAGTGGGACATTCAATCTCAGTATTTCCCTCTCTTCCTGAACTGGGTCATGAAATGAGGCACATCCTTCAGGGTGTTTCAATCTATCTGTGACAGAGAGCCAACACAAACCATTTGGGATCTCCACGTTGGGGCCTGTTCTTACATGCTCTCTGCTGAAGATGAACATCAAGAAGTGGTGTGATGATGATACCTGTTCTTAGGACAGTTACAGATCTCTTTGAGCAATTTCACAGAGTGGAAGTTTAAACCTCAAGTCTACTCACTCCCAGATGGAATCCCTAATCATCAGAAAATAGTTAGGCTCCCTGTTACCACCTCTGTCTGGTCCTGTGATGTTTACATGTCTTGCTGCATGATGGAGTAAGAAGTGGAGAGAGCTCTTATCCATACTACCAGATTTTGGAAGTGTGGACATTCTCCTTGGACATGGAGGAGACATGTCAATCCTCTTCAGGCTAAGCAATTAGCAGCCCAGATCTTCTCATCCCTGGCAGACAGCCTAACCAATAGGTGTTTATATACCCAGTATTTCCAAAGTTCAGGAGGGGGACATCTAACAAACCTATGTGCCAATAAAGTGAGCAGCCTTGGAAAGCATTCATAATAAACTGCTGTCTCTAACAGACTCGGACTTTAGGCATTGGTAGGCAGGTGATCTGCAACAGTCACAGGAGTACTGTTGTGAGCCCCTGGATGCCTGTGCTAGCATCTCCCACACCTTCAGGGAAAAGAGGTCTATGCTCAGATGATGTCTTCCTCTTGGCAGTAGGCTAGAAAATATTTCTGTGCACAAACAGGCAAAACTAAAGACTAAAGATTACCTTCTGGTAATCTGGTTTCTCAAAGAAAGTGCCATCAAAAAGTACATCCCACATTCACATAGATTTATTTTTTGTTAACTAAGAAGAATCTCAAGCCTGTGATCAGTGTTATTTTACACCAATGGCATCAATCTATGGATTAAAAAAATAAAAATCAATCCATAGCTTTATTTACATAAGCCTAGAAGAGTGAGATTACTTCAGTTTGTTAGAGAAAGAATACAATTTCCACAGCCAGAGTTGTTCTCCTCTTCCTTCTTTCTTTGTAAACGCACATGCTAACTGGGAATTTGAATCTGCCCAGGAAAACCTAACCTCCTTTATGACAGGCATTTAATATGAACACGCCTGAAAAGGACATACTTGTGAAAATTCACCACTGAATTCAATGACAATTTTGTTTCTATCGTCTTTTTAATCCCCATAATCTATCAATTGTGATAGTTAAGAAAAACTTCCTAGCCATTGCTCTGAAATTATGTTTTCTCCATTTCAAAATAATTTACAATCTATTTCTTGATGTCTCAATGATTTATCTCATTATTTGTAATATACAAATTTACGTTGCATCTGAAAACTGAAACATTCTCCTCAATTGCAGTGCTAAGTTCTTTATGACAATGTTTCAAAGACTGGGCACTTCCAACACTCCTCAAGAGGCAGCAGGCAATAGAGTAAGAATTGATATGACTTTTGAGAAACGCCATCTTCAAGTATTTGAGGGAGTCTGTTTCAGTTGTGGAAACACATCAACTTAATATATAGCAGAAATTATGGAAAATCAAAAAACTTTGTTTAAGAGACTATTTCTTTTCACTACATTTTGCTGCCAATCATAGTAACATGCTGTAAAAAAAACCTGGAAGAGATCTGCATGTATTCAGGCAGAGATTGCCATTTAAAACCCATTGTAAAGATTTATGCAGCATTTACCTTCAAGCAAGGGGGTTGTTTCATTAATATTGGTTACAGCCGAGTTGGATATTAAGCAAAAGTCCATGTTTATGTACTATCACAGACAGCTATATGAGATAATTTTTATTTTAAATACTGAGATTCACCACAAAACAGGTCCGTAGTACTGTAAATGGTTATGAAACGTGGGCAGTAAAACTAGTAGTCAACAGTGACTTCTTAGCTGGGCATAGAGCCAGCAAACCCAGTCTCCCTCCTAGCTCACTTTCTCTTGTTTCCTAATCAGTGTAATCACACCAACTGCAGCAGAGCTTGTACCAATCTATATTGAGGTAGATTAAGTATATACTCAATATGCTTACCCATACAGAAAGGAGGAATGGATTAGAATCAATGCATCTGCTTTCAACAATGTGTAGTGCCAACTTAATATTAAGTATAATTTAAACATTAAAGAGCACCTGAAAGAGAAACCAGGGGCCAAATCGTATCAACAAGGAAATTAAAATTATTCACCACTGTGCTCCTTAGTAAACATCTAGATTTTGAAAATAATTGGTCACCTGAGTGAGAAGATTGCCTGCATGTAAAAAGCAAAATAAGCACACATTTTTGTTTTTGATAGCTACTCTACATTTTTTGAATGCTCAAGATAGAAACAGAAATATCTTTAATATACAAATTAAAGTATAACTTTCTAACATTTTCAACTAGGCTTCCTCATTCATCTTCGTTAATTATCAACTAATTATCAATGCATAATGAATTATGCATTAGATTTTGCAGGGGGAACAGCACCAGTATTGCAACAGCTGAGGTTAATGAGTAGACTGGGCTATGCAAGGACTGAACAGTGGAGCTCTACTTCTCTTAGCGGTTCAATTATTATCACGTTTATTGATCTTATTTGTTACATCATTTGAACATGATGAGGTCTATTAACCTAATAATACAGTAAGATACTGTTGTCTGTAGTAAAAACAAACAAAATTTCCTAGGAAATGTCTCAGTTCTTAGAAGTTCCTAGGAGTGGGGGTTTTTTTGCTTGCTTGTTTCCTTTAAGGAAATATGTTTCATACCACTCTACTTGGCATTAAAATCATGCTTCTTAATTATAAAGGAAAGAACTTCTTTTAGTAGTAAGATAAGAATCAGTATCCACAACAATTCCTGAAAATGGTTTTGAATTGTGAGCTTAGAAAGCTTGCAATACAAACATCCGTCTGAAAAATAATGTAGCGTGCATCATTTGATAGATAGGAAAGGAAAAGCTCGTCTGACTTAGTGAAAAAGGAGTATTGGTGTTCATTGGTAACACAGCTTTCTTCTTGCATTGTATATTACTTCATTTCCATAGCAACCCACAGGAGCAAGAAGCCAGCATTTCAGAGAAATCTGAATTGATACAATTCAGAAAAAAGAAACCATGATATACTAGGAATAGTACAGAAAATAGAGTCAGGGAAATTCTATGTTACCAGACACTCAAAGTTACTAAAAAGCTGTATCAGATTTCCACAAGTTGCAAGCATCCTATAAAGTACTGGTTGCCAATGTTTATGCCATGATCTTCATAGCATTATAACCCCAAATCTGATAAACTGCATGCATCAATACTTTAATTTATTACTGAAGAGTCAACTTGCTTTTAAATCTTTCCATCAATGCCTAAACTGGGGGGGGGAACAGAAACCATCAGCAGAAACTTTCAAAATACTTGTAGTAAAATGAATGACTTTTAATTCTTAATAATCCTGTTCGTATAATTGGTTATTATCTGCTGATGCTGGACTTGCACCTGTGCTTGATGATTTTTCCAAGGAAAAAAAAAAATTTGAAGTCTAGAAAGAAGAACAATTATATTTTATCAATACAAAATGACATCATGTAAGCTATTATATTTGTCAGCTGTTGGGAATAGCCATAGAAAATGCTGAATTGTGAGAAAAGTATATTTTTCCAAAGTGCTAAGAAGAGAACTATACTGTTTGTTCAGTCTAGCTTAGAAACCTTATCTGATACTGTACAATTTGTCCAAGGTTACAGAAAAAAAAAATTACCTAAATAAAGTTGACAGCCATTCATATTTCAAATTCTTTAAGGGCAAAAAGCACAAGTGATATTTAAAGTTTGCAGCCAGATACTATAACATCATATTGACAGTTTGCAGTTGATTTACATCTTAAGATAAGCAAAAACAAGCCTCTGAGAAAAAGAATGTAGTCTGCTTGTCAAAGTGAATCAGTTCAAGAAACAGTGAAAATAAAAAGCATGAGATTTATCCTTTGTGACCATTGTGTGATTACTCTGCATTACCTTTAATGTACACAGGTGGACAGGTGAAAGCACGTACACTCACATTCCGATTTAGATTCAGGTGTGTAAATGCTTAGAGAATGTTACACTGTATAAACACTAAAATTAACATAAGACTATATATTCTGTTTTTATTATGCTCACCCACAAAATAATAGTTCACAGATTTCTTTTTTATTATTTACAAGATGAAAGGAATTATAATATAAAACAATGCCATCACTATATTAACCCTAGGCAGTTTTCTTGTTATCATGCTGCACAGCTCGGCTACAAAGAAAAACAGTCATTACCTGTGTGAAGAGAACCTGTGATTAGCCTGAGAAGGTACTGGGCAAATTTCAGTATTTCACGCTTACACCGCTTCCTACAGCCACTCATCTTAAGCAATAAGGTATTCCTCTGAGAAGCGCCAGAAGACTTGGCCAGCAAAGAGAACAGTTTCTGCCAGCAAACTTCCGGGGCAGTTCAAGCCTCGCAACTCCTCGCCTCTCGCAGCCGAGCACGCTGCCCCCGCTCTACCGCTGCTGTCTGCAAAGGGGAGCCCCGCGGCAGCGCGCGGCGCG
>NW_009222963.1:710-955 GCF_000690835.1 Fulmarus glacialis | reverse complement strand
TGTCACAGTGATGCAGCACTAACTCCAGGTACCAGCCCTGGTAGTGTCATGTCTGTGTCACAGCAGACATAACATTGGTGGTGGCCGTGTCACAGGGGAGTTGTTGGTGACATGGGTGGCCCAGGACGCATATAAAAAGGGCTGCACCAGACCAGGCTGGCAGACAAGTAGCCAGGTGAGCACAGGCTGCGAGGAGAGGGCAGGGGAGGGATGGGCAGGGGCTGCCCAAGGCGGGGGGGGGGGGG
>NW_009222963.1:0-298 GCF_000690835.1 Fulmarus glacialis | reverse complement strand
TTCCCCGTGGCAACGGGGGGTGGCTGCTCTGTTCTTTGATGCTCCTGTCTTTGACAGCCACATCCCCAGACGGGGACATGACTGGATGATGGCACTCACCTGTCCTCTCCTTCCTCTACTACTCAGCTAGAGAGTGTTGCAACTTTCTACAAGGACATTGACCTAAAGATAAGGAAACAGCCCTAGTCTGCACCTACAGTCTGCCTACAGGCAGCTGGAAGCTCCCTGTAGCTGTGCACAAAGAGAGCTCCGCACCACTCACCATCTCTGTACCCTGTCATGGTCCTACAGGCAGCTG
>NW_009222962.1:9471-11733 GCF_000690835.1 Fulmarus glacialis | reverse complement strand
CCAAAAGAACCCCTGCCGAAGACGGATTAGGAGCGGTACCCCCTTCCGCAGATACAGCACTTCCCCCGGGTCCTCTCCATCTAGCCGGCGACTCTATCCCAGATCTTCCAAATGCTGCAGAGTCATGGTACCCCAGAGAGGCCGAGCCAGACTCCCTCGACCCTGCTGCTAGCTAGACGCCCCCTCCCCTTTGTCCGTGAGGGAGTCCCTAGGGTCAGCAGCTCAACCAGGCCGGCGCAAGCCCGCGTATTCCCAAAGGGCTTCTGCACAGATGAAGTTTCAGCAAGGAGCGTGTCTAGGCCCCCGCATCTTCCGAGGCAGAGTCCCTGCAGGCTACAGATAGGAGATACACCCAGGCTCCCGTAAACCAACAAACAAAAAGCAGGCATGCCCTCGGGGGACAACTGAATTTTCCAAGGGGCAATACCGCTTATTTCCCAGAGCCTGCCGGACGTTAGGGCTGGGAACGCTTTACAGAGCCACTGGCTGTAGGGAAGACCAGTCATTGCGCTCCCCAAAATCGTCCGGCGCTGCGTCTGTAGAAGTTGTTGCCTCCTGGCCCCTCTGTCCCGGCCCTCCCCAGCCCCACCGTGCCCCTCTCTGCCGGGAATCCCGCGGACCGTTTCAGACAGATGCAGTTGCTGCGTTTTGGTTTTGCCTGAAGTGGCTCTCAAATTTAGAGATAACTTGACAGGGATTTTCTTCAGCTCCTGATAATTCAGTGCTGTCCTCGTCCCCAGTGGTTTGGGGAGGGTTTGTGGGTGTATTTCATTTCTCTCATGCATGCAGTCAAATAATTCGTGAAGCTGATATGAGCCTTTTGCTCGACAGTAAAACGTGTATTGTGGTTTAATGCCTGTTCAGCTGCTTTTCCCAAACACTTCTGGAGCAGCGTTTCGGTTGCTTTCTCCTGGCTGTGCTCCTCAGCAACCTGATACGGCTCCTCCTGTCCGCTCGTCCTTCTCTGAGCACATCTGCCGGAGAAGCACGATGCTCGGGACCGTCCCACGGCTGCAGAGAGGCAAAACACACACAGCAGCGGAGCGGGGTGGGGGGTGCGTGCCGCTGGGCTGCATCTGCAGGTCGCTACAGGAAATCCGAGGTACCGGCAGTGAAAGCTAGAAGAGAGGTGGTAAAGAGCGCGTAGAGGGCAGCAGTGGGGATAAGACCTTTCCTTCCCCTGGCAGGGCTGGGGCCACTCCTCCTCTGGAAAACAAAAATAATAATCCCAAACCCAAAAAATAATAACCCCCCAGCAGCAACCCGGTAGAGCTGTTCCTTTTGGCTTACGCATCCTGAGCTGGTTTGTGTATTTTCTGCGCATCTGTAGCGAAAACATAATTAACGTGTGGTTATTATTTTCTCTCCCGAGTAACTTTCCCTTGCCCTCCTCCAGGCCTCTCATCAGAACAGGCCTAATCAGATTTGGGTGGCTTGAGAGCTGGGACTGTGCACTGAGAAGGGGGCATCTGCCTTAGGTGGTGGTCAGAGCAGATGGTGGTCTTCTCAAAGAATGCACTGGGAATAGGAACAGCAGTGCGGACGGATGTCTGGCACAGAGACTGTTCAGATTTCTTTTTCCCAGATGAACGTCCCAAAGATGCTGGACATTTAACACATACAATTAAAAAAGCACTACGCAGATAAACACATGAGGTTTAGCAGTGTAGGACATTGTCTGACAGCCCTATTCACGTACGGGCTGGATGTTGCATCCTTTAGGTCAGGGAGTTGGAAAAAAACACGTTTAGGCTGTACTGAGGAGGAGGAGGAGGGTATCTTTGTGTGCTGCTGCAGCACAGACAATGGATACAGCCCAAAGTGCCCAGATCTGCCCTTCCTTCACGGGGCTAGCACGCACTAAGGTGTAAAACACCTCGTTATCTGCAGACCGGACCGAACCCCGGTACTGGATGCGCAGCGCTCTCCCTTCTCCCCAGATTTGCTAAGAACTGTGGGAGAATTTGTTCGTGACAAGGTGCTAAGATGCAGTTCATTATAATCTCGTGTCCCTCTTGTCCTAAGCATTTAGCATCATTTAGACAGTCTTTCTCATACAAATGTGGAGTGAGATGGAGACACGGCGCAGGGAAGCGGACAGCGCTTTGGCGAGAAGGGGCGATGCAGATGGGTTTGGCTGTAGCAGCAGGGTGTGCAGGCGAGGGTTAGCCTCAGACTTCGGTTCGGGCATTAGCTGCGGGAGGGTTACGCACACTCTCTAAATCAATGCTGTTCTCCGCCGTGCCTGGTGGGAGCTTGTCA
>NW_009222962.1:2968-9440 GCF_000690835.1 Fulmarus glacialis | reverse complement strand
TCGCGGGGGGGGGTCTGCCCCCCCCCCGGGGGCCGCCCCCAGCCTCGCAGGACAGATTCGTCCTGGCAGCCCGTAATGCAGGCTGGAGCACTGCGGGATGAAGCCGGGGAAGTCTGGCGTCAGGCCGGCCCTTCGGGGACTGTGCAGAGGCTCGGGGACTGGGTAGGCTCTGCAGCGCTGCCCGCATTTGATTTTGCTTTCCTGCTCTCTCCCTGTCCCCGGCAGAGCTGACAGGAGGTTCTGGGGTTCTTGTAGGCATTGCTAAAAGGCTGAGGACATTTGTGCGGGGGGGTTGCTGCTGTTGTACAAGTACAGGTCACCTGTGCTGGCTCCCCCGGAGCCAGATGTTCCAAATTATTTACAGTCGTGCCTGGTGAAACTCACCCGAGGAAAGGTGCTGTAGTGGGGGGAGCGCCATCAAGGGAATTGGCGAGACCGAAAAGCAAAATGGATGGAGGCCTTTCACTGACAGCAGGAAAAACATCACATGGGACACCAGATAAATCTCACCATACAGCCTATCCCTAAACACGTTTTAGCTCCAGAGACAGGGAGCGTTGCGATGGGAAAGCCGCGGTGCCAGGCCTTGGGACAGCACAGCACAGTGGTGGAACGCTTGAGCTGAGACGCCAGGCATGTCGGAAAGATGCTGCTCCAACAGCTAATAGAGGCTACATTTTTCCTGGTACAAGTACCCTTCAATGCCCATATTCAGTGCCCCAAAAAGCTGCACATCTATAACCTCTAAGAACATTAGTCAACAGAAGGTTTTCACTATGTGAATAACCACTTAGACTTTCTGTGGACTTCAAGTGATAAAAAAAAATAAATCAAGACCATTCAGAAGAGCCTTAGACAAGGCAAATGGGCCTGAGGGTATTATCTGAGAAATTGTCTATTACTTCTATAGCACAAGCCTTACTTCGAGCATACAGAGCCTTCACCTGCTGTGAAACAGCCTCTCCCTGAGCACGCAGGGCAGCGCTGGCTTTTCCAAGGAGCTGAACCGATGGCAGGTTTGCACTTAAACGTGCACTTAGGAGACTGGCACGTGCTGTGAAACAGCCTCTCCCTGAGCACGCGGGGCAGCGCTGGCTTTTCCAAGGAGCCGAACCGATGGCAGGTTTGCACTTAAATGTGCACTTAGGAGACTGGCACAGTGCTGGCCCAGGTGCCTGGTCCCATCCAACCCAGTCTAGAGAAAAACTCCTACGTCAACATCCCTTCCAGATTTGAGTGTGCACAACATCAGTCGCAGTTTTCACTTCTGAAGCTGCTCGTGGTAAGAGTCACAGCGGTGATACCCAGTTCTCTGGGCCTGAGAGCTGGCTTAAGCTCGCCAGGCAGCAGCAAAAGCCTCCAGTACCTTTGCAAGGTGAATTTAAAGAGCTCTGACGACTTGCAGTTACACAGACTGGCAGAATGAAGTTCCTCACCGAGCCGGGAGCAGGAGATCTGGCAGCAGAGCCCATTTCCAGCTCCTGCCCACTCCCACCCCTCCAGGACAGCCTGCTGAAGCTGCTTCTAGGGATAAGGGGGGAAACCAGCATCTAATTCAGTCCTTGCGTTTTTTCTGCCAAGACTACAAGCCTGATTATAAGGCAGCCCCACCGTGGTCGTTAGTATCGCGGTACGGCACACGTGGCGCAGCTCCAGCGGGAGATACCACCATCCCCAGACAGCCTCAGCCTCGGGGACTTTGGTCACCGGCGCTCCTGAGAGCTGGAGTCGCATCAGCAAAGGTCCCGCATCCCATCCCACCGCTCCTCCCGGTCCCAGTCCCCTGATACGTAGCTGAGTGAACATTTCCAAAAGCGTAATCTCTCTGTCATGTACACTGTACATCCTACGTGATTCCAGAAACATCAACGTCATTGCCGATCCGAGAGGAACAGCATTTTTTCAGATAACTTTCACCCGAAAGTTACCTCCCTCACCCCACAATTACTTTCAGGTTTGTGGTTCTTGGTGGGTATTGCTCTGACGAAGGTAAAAAAGCAAACAGACAAAGCACAGCTCTGCAAGGCCTTGTTAAATGAAGCTAAAATGAAAAGGAAAGAAATCCAGGTCTGATGAGGTGCGGTTGTTCCGACTCTTCAGGGGCTTGCTCTGACCAGGAGCAGGCAGGGGATTCGGTCGTGGCTGAGGACAGCAGCAGAGCCCCGGAGAGGTGGCCTCACTCCTTTCAGAGAACTTTCTCAAGAATCTCTTTGTCCAAGCCATTCTCAGCAATAATCTCCTGCTAATATCATTTCTTCAGTTTCATTTTTGCTGTTACGTTGGGCCTGATATGAGCAGTCTGTGAACTTGCGCTGTGGACAAAGAAATGGCAGGGAAACCACAGAGGCATGGAGGGGCAGCGGAGGGGTGTCCATTCCCCCGGCCCACGCGGATGCTCTGCCTTCACGAAACCTTGTCTGCATTGCCGTGACAGAGGAATGCATATTCATACCTCTTTCTTTAGTGCAAATTAGCAATTACCTTCCCCTGATCTCATATTAGCTGTGCCCACCTCTAAAGAATTGCATCAAGATGGGCCAAAGCCGCCACTGAGTTTCAGTGTCTGGTTTAATTAGCTGATTGTAGCGAGGGCAGGTACCTGTTGGCCAAAATCGTCGTCTTTGTTGGAATGCTGCTGACTTCCACTTTTATGGCTGGTGCCAAAGAGTAGCAATTTATTTGAGGAGAAATAGCTGCAGACTGTGTGTGCGTGTGTATGGGAGCAGGCAGCAAGAGCAGAGGTTTGCCGTAACGATTTCTTTCCTGCGTGTCTGAGAATAAGGCAGCGGTCACTGAAAGTTGAGCGGAGGCTGGTTGTGTCTTACCGGCGCGGTACAGGGCCTTTCACGGAACGAGAGTCGGGAAACCGAGACGCTGTGTGAGTGGTTTCTCTCTGTCCCTGCTCTGCTTCGGCTCGGCAGCCCAGAAGGACGCGTCTCCCTCCCGACACGCGGGCGGAGGCGATGCTAGCGGCTCAGAGGGCCCTGCCGAGAGGGAGGGGGGTTGTTCTGGGGAAGACGGGGTAACGCAGTCTCTGTGGCTCAGAGTTTGGGCTTTCTGGTTGCCAGATATGGTGATGGGTCTCTGTTATGGGAGTCTCTGGGCTAAAAATGAATTCAGACCCATCAGGCACCCCCCAAAAAGAAGGAGAATGACCTTTGGGACTCCTCTCTGGGCTTGCATTTGAAGGAGGGATCTCAAAGCAAACCCGGAGTCATCCACTCATCCACGCTGTCGAGACTCCAAAACCTTCTGGGTTTCGGTGCTGCGAGTACCATCCGCGCTGGTACCCAGTTACCGACAGGGTGTTCCAGTTTGCTGTCCGCAGCACTGGGACAAGCAGCCAGCCCGGGAGCTGGTCCCCTGGGGACGGTTTCGGGTTTGTCAATCCCATCATCAGTTTGGATGCCGGTCGTGCGGCTCCCCGAGCCGGGACCCCGCGTCTCCGCCGGGCTGGGAGGAGGCCTGCCTGCTCCCGCTCACCTGCATCGGGCGTTTTGATCCAGCAGAAAGCCCTTGAGCTGGTGACAAAGGTCTGGATGTGGGCTGGAAAGTACAGTCCTGTCTCTTAGCAACTGGTTCCTACCTCTGAGCTCTCGGAGCCGTGTGTGGGACAGAGAGCATCAGTCACGCTCCCGCTGCAGCAGCAACGCGCCGAGGAGGGGATGGGGGATCAGGCCGGCTCCAGCCACCGCCAAGACGCTTAAAGAAGCTCAGGCATTTCTAACACAAGCAGTCATCTGTGAGTCCTAATCAAAGCTTCGGTTTAATTGCTTTCCTCGTGCCCTTCTCTGCACGGCGACGCCGATGGGCTGGCTGCGGCGGCCGCCTGCCAGCCACCTCGAGAGGCTGCTCCGCACCGCCCCGGCTTTTTTGGTCACAGGGGTGGGGACCAGGGAGGGAGGAGGAAGAGGGAGGGCACGGCCCATGTATTTCTAGAAAAATTAGATGTCATAGGGTCCTTCCCTGAACTCCCCTGCGCTGCACTTGGGAATCCCCCGTCCCTCTTACGGACATTTGCGTTGCTATTTTCTCTCTCGCTGCTCGGTTCTGCTGTTTCACCCTCGTGTTTCCTCCTCCTAACCAAAAGCGACTCCTCTCTGGTGAGCGTTTCTCAGAGGTTCCCTTGCCAAGCATTGCTTCATAAACATTTTCACGAATCCTCCACTTTGTCCTCCTAATTAACCATCCAATTGGCCCCCAGTGGAGCCTTCACCTCTCCTGCGAAGATCCTGCTTGCACAGATTATAACCTGTCAGCTGCCAATTTATTCCTCACGCAGAGGGCAGGTTATATTAATTGTCTGGCTTCCCTGCCCCGTTTGGCTTGCCCGCCCTTTCTTCTGCTCCCAGTAGCGTCTCTGGAGACACAGACCCACAGAAAACCAAGGGGACCCAGATGTGAGGCCGCTCGTGTGACCCACGTCTCCAGCCTGCGGTGATGTGGCCGTTAGACCAGAGGTGACGGGATGTTGCTGGCCTGTGTCAGACCTGGCAGAGGGGTCTCTGTGGATGGATTACCATGACACAGCGTTAAAGAACATGCTTGACTTCTGCTCCCCCCACTCTAGTCTCAGTCAAGAGCTCAAAAAAATCCACTTGCTCGTCCCAGGTTCATGGGGAATTCTTCCTGGGCGTTATTTACAAGTCAGAGCTCGGATTTTGGAGAGTTGGGGTCCACCTTGTGTGGTTACGTTGGAAGCATCCAGAATACAGAGGGGGTTTACCTGAATGCAGGGAGAGACCTAACAGATTTCCATCAACGTCTCTCCCCCACGCCCCCCCAGTTCCCTGTATAGGACCCCCCACCCTTGCAGAGCTGCGCGTGCAGCCCAGAATAAATGCGCGTGGTGACAACGCGCCTGCTCTCACCGAGGGTAGGTGCCGTGTGTTTTGCTGGGTTCCCGTGTCGGGAAGGGCTGTGATGGAGTCCAGCATGACCGCCGGGGTTCGGCACCGTCCGCATTTAAGGCGCAGTATCCTTGAACCCAGCGCGCGCTCAGGGGGAGCAGCAGCAAGTGACGTGGTGGTGCTCGGCTGTAAAGCGGGAGATCGGCATTTCCAGGCTCTGGCGCCAGGGACGGGCTGTGCTGAAGCCACCGCGGCACGGCATGGCTCAAGCCCTGCAGTGCCCTTTACCTGACGAGAAGGCTGGGTTTTGAGAGGGGAGGGCATGCAGGCGTTTTACCCCCCGCCAACGGCTGCTGAGCTGTCAGCATTTTCCTAGAGGCACATCTTGCTGTTCCTGTGGGAGTCTCCGGCTGTGGCCCACATACTCTGAATTGCCAGGGAACAGGGAGCTGACGCCAGGATGCCATGCATCCAGGGCTCAGCCTCAGCCCGGCCTGACCTTGATTCACTGTAGCATCATTTGTAACTTATTTTACATAATTTTGCTTGCCACTGATGAGCTGAACTGCCGCTGCTGCTCTGTGCCTCCTCCTACTTAGTTTCATTTTGTCATCACCGTGTCCTCGCTGTAGGTATGATGATGTCGCATGGCTGCCCTACCACTGCTGGGTCTATTCCCGGGAAGAGAGGGGTCACCTTGCTGTGACAGGTAACCTCATCACTTGTTAGGATGCCTTGTCCCCCACCAACTTGAAAGATTTTGCTTTAGTAGCGATCTTTATTAGATTAGTGCCTCGGTGCTGTGGAGATTGCTCACAGTGATAAGTTACTTCAAGAAAGAGCCAGCTCTAAGCATGTTCTGAGTTTGTGTTACAGCTATATATTTTCAATATTTTTTAGATTTCTAGTTTTAGATTTCTTTCAGGATGCTATGGAATATAAATGCTCTTTAATTATAAATACAGTCTACCATTTTCCCCCCTTTTTCCCACCCCTGCAGCATGCCTCCCCAGATCACCTAAAACAAGATCCAAATGACATTAAGCAAGTGCTAGCCATCTTTACAGATTTATTTAAAAAAAAAACCCACTCACATTTTAACTCTACCTATTTCAAAATAGTAAAAAATACCGCAACATTATAATAATCCCCAAATAATAATGGCCATGATAGCTTCCCTGTTAGCAAGCCACCGTGCGATGCTTCTTCCACACAGGTTACGGCACGCCGCAGAGCCGAGCAGTGCCGTGGTCCCCAGCTGACGGCTGGGAAGACCGTGGCCCCCGGGGAGCGATTTCCCGGGCAGGTCAGTCGGGTGCTCTGCTCACGCGGTCACAGCAGTGTTTCTCACCAAAACCAAGCGAAACGGTGCTCCGATGGCAGCTAAGGCTGCTTCACGGCACCCAGAATTTTGTTACCCTTGAAAGAGCCCGCTCGCCTGCCCTGTAACCCTGCCCGCAGGCAGCACGGCGCAGGCAGGGCAGCGCCGGCTCCCCGCTCGTTCTGGCAGGCGGGCATGGGGTCACGTTTATTGGGGAGCGCTGCGCTTACCTCTGCCTGCCAGATCCAGCTGCTCCTCCGGCTGCCCCTGCCGGCGCGCAGCCCGGTGCTCGCAGGGAGGC
>NW_009222962.1:760-2905 GCF_000690835.1 Fulmarus glacialis | reverse complement strand
GTGCAAAATGTCCTCGGCGGGGCCGAGAGGGCATCAGAGAAAGCCCCTGAGCAGGCATCCGAGCAAGCCTCTCTGCCTGGCGGGCTTCTCCTCCCTCCTGCGGGCCGGCCCGGGATGGAGGGCAGCCCCGTTCCCCAGGGAGCAGCCATCCACCAGACCCCGCACCCACCCACCTCCCCTTGGCACCGGCCGGCAAGGCGCCCCGCAGCAAAGCCCGCAGCCCACCTGAACCCTCTCCGCAGCTGGAGGCAGGGCTGCCATTTCCAGGCTCACCCCTCCCAGGCCGCCGTGTTTTCATTCCCAGGCCTTGGAGCCGGGAGAGGAATAAGCCGAGGTCAGAGCAGAGGCCTGGACCCATCTCGACGGCTCAGCTGCGGCTGGTGGAAGGGGAACTCAGGTGCCTGTCCCCTACTGAAAGACATACACCTCAGCTTTGTTTGCCATCTAAAAATAACGCGCCCAGCTCCCCCTCACCGGGAAGTATTTACTTTGCAAAAAAAAAAAAAGTATTGTGTACAGTTCTGGGTAGAGAAACAATGCGAATGCACCCTGGCGGCCGGGGCCTCGGGCACGCCGGTCCACCAGCTCCTGGCCTGAGTCAACGCATAGCTTTGGGAAAATGACTTATTCTTTGTGCCTTGGTTTCCCCTGGAGAAATGAACTCTCCTGGGCTAGAGTGAAGCTCAGCTGATCAGCAGAGCCGGGGCTGTTTTCACTGCAGTAAGTAGGACTGTAGCTCTAAGTGCAGGATGGGGCTTCACGTTTGCTTGGTGGTTTGTGCAAAATGACATAAATGCTTAGCAGAGAGAAACATCATCAACATTTCAGCAACCGCTTTCCCCCCATTTTTCAACCAGAAATGATCAGAAAAATTCCCCAGCAAAATATTTCCAGGAAAAAAAAGCAAAATCTGTAAGTGAGAGCATTTCCCATATTCTTCTGATGGGTTCTTTTTATTATGAGCAATACAGCTGATATTGCTCTCAGCCTAGCATTTCCCCAGTGCCTATTTCTAAGGCATGCACTGTGCCCGTGGCATGAGGGACAAGAGGAAGAGGGAAGTTCGAGGAATCTAGCTCTTCTTTCTCCTCGCAGCATTAGCAGAGGGAGCCTGCTGTGGTTTAACATATCCCCCGCAAAAGCTGCTTTCATCCTACACCTAAATACCATGAGGAGTGAACTTCCTAAAGCCCTGGAGAAGTCTAAATATAGAAGCCAATCAAGGGCTGACTTCCCAGAGATGAGAAGTACCAAGAACAGTTTCTTGATCAAAAGTTGTAAGAGTCCATATTGAAATAAAACGTCAGTTTCGGTACTGAAGCCTGTGCAGAAGGAGTAATTGCAGAGGTGGGCTGTGCTCCGCGCACTCGCCGCTCCGTCTGCCGGTGGTACCCACGGCACCGGGCGTGGGAGGCAGCCGGGGAGGTGGTGGGCTGCCCAGGGAGATGGATGCGAGGTATCATCTCTGGAGCACCTGACGGGGATGTCTCTGACGGCACGGCAGGGTTTCATCCCTTGCTGTATGTTGCAGTTTCTGTCCTCTGAAGGTGCCAACTGCTTTTTCCTGTACACGTCCTCTCCCTGTTACAGCTGATAATTTTTTTCTGAAGAACAGAAATTTCCTTAGAACAAAACACAACTTGTAGGAAATTAGAAAGGCACCTTAAAGAGAAAAGAGCAGCAGAGTGCTCAGATAAAACACAAACTCAAGTTGGCTAATCTCCAAACAGGTATGTGACGGCACCTCTGCGCAGGCAGCAGAGGGAACCACCAAGGGCTTACAGTAAGGGTGAGGGACGGCTGATTGCCACAGAGATAGCGCTGCCTGGTGTGGGCTGGGGAACCCGCGGTCGCGCCGTGGGGCGGCTCGCTCCAGTGCGGGACCGGGGAACCCTGATCCTGACCCAGCTGGGGGACAGCGGCTGGGCCCCGCTGCCGGCGGGCAGCAGGAACGCAGGCAGAGCGAACGACGCTGCGTCTCTCCTGCGTGCAAGGGAGGTGACCTTGAGGGGCAGCTCGATACAGCTGGCCCCAAACCTCCCATTCGGGTGTCCCGGGGATAAGAGTGACAGCGGCCCTTCCAGAGAGAAGTGGGAAATTAGAGTTTAACGTGCCAAGCGACTCCGTACTGGGGGGGGGGTGGCT
>NW_009222962.1:0-259 GCF_000690835.1 Fulmarus glacialis | reverse complement strand
CGAGATCTCCCCCCCCCCAGCCGGTGCCAGGGCAGAGCCAGGACCGTCCAGGCTTTTGAGCCCAGCCCAGGCAGGTCCTCCAGCAGTGTGCCCCACCAGTCGGTCTGAAGCGGAGCCGGGAGCACTCAGACTTCGGAGAGCTGGCTCCCTGGCTTGCAGCTCAGATTAAATCCTCCCAGATTCTCCCAAACCAGAGAGTCCGAGGTGGGGAAGGGCTTGCAGGGACGGGGAGCTCTTTGCAGGGAGCCTGCTGCTCATC
>NW_009222961.1:36197-47391 GCF_000690835.1 Fulmarus glacialis | reverse complement strand
TATTGCAGGTGTTCTGGAGCCTCACCCTTGGCTATTGGACTGTGACTTTATATTGATAAAATGTACTGGACAGGTTATTGTTCTCTACTCTGCTTGGCTACACAGTTTATTTATTATTTGGTACGACTTATTTCAAGAGTAGTGTGCAGATGATATGCAGAAAGTCTGGGATTCACTCATATATCTGGGTCTGGCTCATCACTTTCATACTCCGTTGTTCTACAGAGACACACGTAGATCCATACCAGTTCTTTATTACTTCTCCTTCCTTTTTCTTTTTTAACCTTTTATTCTTTAAAAAGAATGAAAACAAAAAAAGACAAGTGGTTTTAGATGTGTGGATTTTGGATGCTTACAGCGAGAGCTTTACTGATGATGGATAGACAGACAATACTGCCCAACAATTTTTTGCAGCCCTTTAAAGGAGAAGGATTTTCATATTGGGGACACAGGGTCACCTGCCTTTTTTTTTTAATTTTGGCTTACTACATTATGTAATACATCTTTATGTTCTGTGTGACCATAGTGTGGCTCTAATATAAAAAGCTATTTTTATGGGTCACAGATTTATTTTGATGTCAGTTATGAGAACACACTATGAAGTAAAGAAAATTTACTGCAGTGATCCTGTTGAAGAATAAAAGCTCACATACCAGGGATAACTTACTCGATGCTAAACACTAATCTGATATTAAAGTACAACGCAGTCAAAACCAGTATTACCTGCAGCCAATGCTTTTCAATGAGTGTACTGGATTTCTGTTCCCAATTCCTATAGACACCTGCAGAAGCATACACTGAAATTCTCAATATTTAAATATTTAAGTGAAAAATAAAGTGTACCTTAAAAAATATACCACATATACTGCATAATAAATTAATCTGATTTTTTAGGCCAATTGCTAGTGTACACTCACAAACGATAATAATTTTGCTAGTAGACTGACAAGTCACAACAGAATCACTTATGTTTTGAGTTAAGCTGTTTTGCCCTCTTTGTTGTTAAGCAGCATTCTTCCTCTCCAAAACTTACTGCTCTGGGCCCTCACTGTCATTAAGAAAGACCAAAAATTTTCTCTGCACCAGCTTTTGCTGGCAGATAGAAGAATGTTGGAGAAGAGTTTTTGAGTCCATGTCAGAATCCTGTGGCCCTTGGCTGGCCTGACCTCAAACCAGCTGTAACACGGTGTGATCTTAGAGGTCTTTTCCAACCTTAATGATTCTATGATTCTATGATTCTATGGTGGGTTTTGTGAGGGTTTTCTTTTGGTTTTTGAGTTTCTTTAAAGCTGAAACTTTGAAGCTCAAAATCCTCAGAAGGAAGAGAAAGAGAAACCTCATGCAAACAAATACCACTGATCTTTACACAGCTTTGATCTCTTATATATCTATAGTGCCTTTCATCATGAAGAAGCCCAATAAGATTTATAAACTGCCTTCAAAGGGAAATATATTATCCTCTATACCACAATGTGCACACCACTGAAAACCAGTCTTCAGAGTAGATGATGATCCATAGCATGATGTATGTTAATAGGCAGTAGGGCACTAATTAGCAAATACAGAAGAAGGATCTATAATACCAGAGAAAATAGTACAGACCTCAGTTTTTAATGGCACATTTATCTAAACAGGAAAGAGAAGCATCTTTAAGGGACTCATGGAACTACAAGGGCAGCCTGACAGCATGTTACCTCAGTCCTGGTCACTACCTCAATACCAGTTAGCCACTACATGTGGTCAGTTTGAGACTGCATCCTTGGAAGCTGTTGCCATGTAAAGGATTCCAAGAGGAAAAGACAGAGGATCCCGGCAGTGATCCCGGCACACACGAGCATGCACGCACACATGCACAGTGTGACAACTGAATCCTCAGCTCACTCTGATGTATGTGACTGACAGGGCAGGCTGCTCCAGTCCTGTGCCCATCTCAGACCTCAGGTCTCCTCAGCTTTCCACGTAGCAAACACCCCAAGGCCCCTCTACCCTTCAGGACGCTGCAAGGCAGACAGCACATGTTAAGAGAGACACGGTGGTGAGCAGAGGAAAGAATCTGATCACAGGGGGCAGAACAGCCTTTTGTGAACCATTTCAAACTCCTGGGTGCAACAACCCCTGATGCTGGGGATGGCTTAGCAGGTGTTTTGTGCTCTCAGTTATGTCAACCTATCTGCAGGACAGGGGCTTCTGTATCTCCTCTAAACATGCATTGATACCCCACAAGACTTCTGCACAGAAAATTTTACAGGCACATTTCTGTTCTCTCTCCAGATCTCTCTCGAAAATCCTGGCCCTAGGGAACCCAGCTGAAACAGCTCTTCTCCCTCCTTTCCATTAGCTAGAATCTTTGATTAACTGAGCCTCCGACTGTCTGAAAATTGCAGGCACCCTTGAAGACTTTCAGGTAATTGCAGTCTCTACTGCATTTCAAAGCTAAGGCTTCAGTTACTAAGCCATCTCCATAATGTCTGATCAATGAAGTGATCAATTAGGAATGGGAAAATGAGCTACGGTACAGCAAGTGGAATGGCTAATGACCTAACACGGAGAAGTCTTTTAATCTCTGGCTCCCATGACTGCATGCTGACCCGCTCCCCCACAAAGCTAGCAGGGTCCTGGAAAGTTGAAAATTACCATAAAAAAGAGAACAAATGGATACCATGTAAAAATCAATTAAAACTAGAGGCACTGTAAGGACCTAGAGTGGGCTCAGGAAAAATTTGAAGTGTTTGTTTAACAGATATGTGAGATTGTTTGCCCTAGTAACTGTGACTCTGTTTGATATGTATGAGGCTTTGAATATTTTATAACAGTGATGGCTGTGTTCACTTAAAGGCAGCTGCTTAAAAAAAATTAAAATTCCAGAAAACACTTTGTCTTTCAACTCAGCATTATGTAATGTTTCAGGCTTGATGATACCCATTTTCTTTGAAGGCTTTTCCTACGGATAACATCAGAAGTGTCACCCAGGAAAGATGTTTCATCTAAAATAAAGTGTTGTTGGGTCTTTTTGGTTTTGTTTTGTTTTCTTTTTTTATTCCACTGACAGATAATGAGTGTTAATGCTTCATCTGAAACAAAAAATGATAGCTGAATTGGAAGAGTGCTAGAGAGGAGGGTCACTGGGGAACACATTTGTGAGCCATCTCACAAATTCTCAGAGAAGCCCAGGCAGAAATTCAGAACATCACATCTTAATAGAACATAATGTACTCCAGAAAGAGTAGAGATAATGTATCCTAATGTATTCAATATTTGCCTTTGATGTAAGCTTAAGCATTATTCCATATGTTTTACTCCATCACTAAATTAATTTTGGTTGGAAACCATCACACATTAATTATCAAATATGACTAAGCTCCAGCTCACTTGTTTTCCTAGGTTATTTGATGTCTGCTGCGAGACGGTTACATTGCAGAATTTTGTTTATAATAGCTGTGGCTAACATGTTAACAGTGACTCTGCCAGATTTGCTAGCTATCAGGCACAAACAGCTCAGCTGTCCACGGAGGAGACTGTATAGGAAAGGAAAGACCTGAGCCTCGTCAGACACTTTGCACATGCACAGGGACTTCTTTAAACCAAAACAGAATATATTAGAATCTGTTTTTACAGGGGAAGAATCAACCCATTTGGACCAAACATTTCATATATTGCACAGCAATTACTGCAAGCAAATACTTGCTTGAGTAAAGAAGGCAGAAATTTATTAAAAATATATTCTCAGTTTTACAGACCGCTTCCTGACCTAATGCTTTACTTTGTTTTGAACAGCTTTTACATGAATTTTCAAGAACATTTTAAATAATAGATGTGCCATAATTACAGCCTGTGTTTCTTATGAGAGGGGGTTTTACTATTCAGATCTTGTCATTCTAAGATCAAAAGATTTCTATTTCAGAACTGTCTTCCTTGCTGAGCTCTAGACAGACAGAATACTTCATGAGTTGCCAGATCCTTAGCTGTTGTAAGCTCTATTACCATTAAACTAAAGACATGTTCCTGAAAAATCCTTTATTACACAAGCAGCTTATTGCAGTACTGCCCATGCTTTTTTAATAGAGAAGCCCACATTCCCTCTGAAAAAACTCTAGAGACCATCTTGTGTGAGTGATACCAGAGGGTTTTTCATCTAAAGCCAACTACCAAAAAATTTGACCTAACAGTAGAATTTCAGGTTTTATCTATTTGCTTACTTAATCATGGATGTATGCAGCTTTTTGCAATGTTTCATCTTGTCTTGTTGATTACCAGAGATCCCTGAGTTACACGGTAAGAATAATTCTTTATAGTGAAAGAAACTAAGGGGAAAAATTTATGCTTTGGATTTTCTAAAGCTTTTCTTTGTTAATTCATCATGATAAAGTAACAGTTCTATCAAAAAGTAAAGGTTCGTAAATCCAGACCCTGTTGTATGAAAAACAACAAATCCAATCTGCCTCATCAGTCAGATGTGGAGAACTTGCCCTGCTCACAGGTAGGGGAGGCAGTGCTCAGGTAGTGAGGAGGTAGTATTCACAGCTAGTATTTGGCTGTTCAAATTCAAGGCTAAATGACAAAAGCAGTCTGAGCACAATAATGGCAAAAATCACACAAACTGCAAAAGAGCTTCAGCCCAAATATTTTCAAGGGCAAAATCTCTCAAGAAAGATGATTTTTCCTACTATGTGTCACTTCAAATGTTGTTAAGAAAAGCGATTGCTTCCAAGTTTAGGCTCTGACAAAAGATACAGTTTGGGTTAGAATGGAGATGTATTAGTTCTACTCATGACCTGTCTCTAGTGATGTGCCAACCTTGAACCATTTGCTTATTCCTATTAAAACTCCTGCTAGCTTCACTTGAGGCTTTAATGGGACATTCGTTTAAGGGGATGTAAGGGGAAAAGTAAGCCTCCTCTTCCTGCAGCCATATCCTTTGACATCCCCTCAGCTGAGCTAGCAGCATCAGTTATGCAGCTGAGTGACAGTGCAAATCAGGAGCAGATTCAAGCTGAAAGACTATTTCTCTCAAAAGGATTGCTTCCCAGCTGCTCTGGTTCCCTGACCTAGTGCATCACAGTTCCTCAGCTTGTGCTGGCACAGGGAAGGGATGGGGACTATTTTTGAGCAGCAATGAAATGCCAAGCAAACCATGATCTCAGTGAAGATAGACCTGGAGCCTTTGATTGTAAAAATCATGACCTTAATAAACAAGAAAACCCATTACAGTTCTGCATGGTTACTTTCACATTCAGCTAAATTCTGCAGGCTTTAATCACTTTTTACCAAAACTTTTGCAGCCAATGAAATCTCACTGAAAGACAGGCAAAGCTTGGTCCACTGAAACATAAAGCTTTAGAAGAAGGGTGAATGGCAAGGAAGGAGGAAAGACATGACAATGGCAGAGGTGCAATAATTAATTTTTACAAAATCTTGAAAAATAAATATGACCAAAATATTATGTAATGAACACCAGACTCTCATCTTGTAAGACAATGTTTGGAATTAACTTTTACTTTTTTTTTCTTGTCCTGCTGGCCATCTGTTATCATTATTCCACTTTCCATTTAAAAAGCTTTCTCATCTTTAGCAGATGTTCAGTTTTTCTACATGTGTGTTTTGTAATTCCTCTCAACTCTACTAATGGGCTTTGTACTCTCAGAACTACAAGTTTCTTAGATTGCCTCCACAGTGTCTGTAACATCCTCTTAAAATTTGAATAAAAAGCTATTGACGACTCCCTACTTTGAGAAAACAGTATTCAAGCATCCTCACAAAAGCCTTTGCAGTTATCCCTAATGGGCAGTGGCTGTAATCCCTGGAGTCCCTATTCATTCTGAAATACAAAGTTGAAAGCCTTAACTAGCTTTACTATAACTCCTAGTTGTCACAAAAGAAATGGGTTGCCTGTTCACATGGTAAGGAAAAATTTGAGCATGGGATATATATCCGATACTCCTTGCACTTGGACTGAAATAGAGTTTTTCCGCTATTTTGTGTTGTATAATAGAAGTCAGTGTGTGTGATTAATGGTAAAACAAGTAAGGCAAGTAACACAGAATGCCATTTTGCGTCCTGCCAGTCAAACGAACACAAAGGATGCATGCCTCCCATGTGACAGGTAGAGGTACAAAAGGTCAAACATTTATATGGCATATATTGCAGCGCAACTGCTTCCTGACATTCATAAGTTTTAAGTTTTCTAAAATAGGCATGTACCTGTTTCCTTTAATATATCTGTTAGCACTTTCTCTTCCCCACCTGTAAATTCTCTCCTATTTTATAAAATAATTATACAGTTAGACTTCGTACCAGTGGCTGGTAGGAGAAATAGAGGTAGAAACAGCAGAGGAAAGAAGAAATGGATGTTTTGAATGGGTGGAGAATATGGATTAAATGAAGACCCCAGTAAGATGAAACTCTTCAGAAAGGCAGCAGGTAAATGTGAGAGATGATTAGACTAAGGACACTATCTCTTCCTAAAGACCCACCGACACCCTAAAAGGAAAGATGTGCAGAGGTTGCTGTTTCATGCAACACTGCCTGGTCAGAGACGTTGGTATGTTCAACAGCACAGCTACACGAGTGGGAGTCAGTCAGTTATTAGGCAGTGCTGCAGATTTCTGAGGAACACTGCCTCCTTGGAAGAAATATTCCAGGGGATAAATTTGAACCTAGCCCCAGAGGCATTGCATTCTTCCATCGTTGCTGTCTAGCAATTAAGGTTTCTTCAAAACAACTCGCTCCCAGCCATCTGCATGTCTTATCTTCCTTATCTTTCCAGATTTGTCCTTCTGCTTTGTTTTGATTTTCTCAATAGCTAAAATAGCACAGCCTAAAACAAGGCTGGCATGATACAAGCTCCCTCTGCCCCATGACTTGCTGGAGGGTTTCAGCCTCCCCACTTATTTCTGGATCTGTTTTTATCCCTGCTGCCACTCCCAGCAGCGGCATGAGGGAGGTCTGCAACCTGTGCAGACCTTGGCTGAACACTCTAAGAGAAGTGATGAGGAGAGCAATTTTAGCCATGAATATCCTAATGAAGCTCCCGTGCTGACCTTACACACTTCTGATTAAGAAAATATGCAAATATAAAGCAGTTCAGAGCTGGATTAGCATTCAAAGATTTTTAAAAAGCTACTGTGGCTACATGCAGAGTGACCTTTAGGCCTGCTCAAATCTGCTAGAATGCAGATGGGGAAAGAGAAAGACATTATAAAGACAGGCTCCATCTTTTTTATATCTTGCAGCCACTGTAAAATGGGCCACTGGAGGAAATGAATATCCAGATCAAGGTTTTACAGCTGATCTGCATCATACCTGGGGATGTCTCTTCCAGTACCTTCCAAACCCAAAAAGTTAGCTCAACAGTTGGTTTGATCATAATCCTGCAGATTTTGTAGTTTAAAAGATGACAAAGGAAAGCTGGTAGATAAGAATCCAAGTCCGGGTCCCAATAGTGCTACCAAAACTCAGGGGGGATCAGGAAATCCAGGACACGTATCTCAGG
Organism: Fulmarus glacialis; assembly: GCF_000690835.1. NCBI lineage: Eukaryota > Metazoa > Chordata > Aves > Procellariiformes > Procellariidae > Fulmarus > Fulmarus glacialis. The sequence goes on along the minus strand of NW_009222961.1, from coordinate 39,902 downwards.
GTCACAGGAGGATCATTCTAGGCAACTCGCAGGAATCTGCTTTTTCTACCAGCTGGTGTTCAGAAAGTGACTGTTAGGAGCAAACCCTTTAATTCCCATTAATTGGAGAAAACTTCTTTAATGAGGAGATGCTCCATTAGCACTGTCAGGTGCTATGGTGTGTATATCACAATCCAATGGCCTGATATGTGGTTTTAAGACTGGATATCAAGATCCACAGATGCCTGAATCTCGTCCTACTAAGAGAAGGGGCTCGGTATGGAAAATCACAGGAAGGCAGAGGTTAAGAAATACTGTGCCAGGATTAAATGTTAGAACCATCTTTCTCTCAGCAAGTTTTCATGACCATTTACAGTCAACTGCTTTCACTACAAATACACACCTTATTTCAAAGAACACAGCAGTGGAAGAGACCTCCAGGGTTCTAAAGACCCTGTGATTGCAAGGACCACGTTATATTCTCCACTTCATAAATCAGTGATTTAGTTACTGCTGTTCTTACTATATCCACTGAAAGCCTGTTCCAGAACGGGCTTCCCTTATGACTGGGAATTCTCTTCTGATTTCCAGGCTAAATGTATTCATAGCTACCTTTCACCCATTTGTTCTGAAACCTGACTTTGTCTAATTACTTCCTAAGGCCTGTTCTGTATCAGTGTATTTATTTTCTTTCGCTAAAAATACTGCTTGAAAAGATATTTTAACAATGAAAAATAATGAAGTAAGAGGACACTATAAGCCAGATGAGATCCTCTACTGGTATAAACTGGTCTGACTTTAATGCTAATGTATATTGCCTAAGAATTGAAAAGAAACTGTTCATGTGCTTGTTTTCAGGTTAGACATGAAAACAAATGTCTGTGCTAAAAGGCTATGAATATATCCATAGCAAACACATATGGAACTACACATTCGGGTAACATTTCTGCCATTTTTTCTCAGAATGCATTAAAAAGAAAAACTGAACACTGAAAAAAAAAGTTTTCCTATTCTGATTTCCTCTCATATTTTGTTAAAAACACTTCTTCACTCCTGATCACATTATATTCCTGTGTCTTAATGTAGTATGTCTACTACTGTTTATTTTTGTATCAATCAACTACATATTTCTAAATTTTGAAGGTATTGTGGAATATATTTGTTTACCCAATGCATACTTGGGGTTCCAGAATATCTTTATGCAGTTGGCAACAAAGCATTATAATACATTGTTTTATTTTCTTGCTTTGGAGTTAAAAAATAAGGTTCAAAATATACTGCGGCTCAAAATACTATAAAATGTTCATCATAATTTGTTCAAGTTACAGCAAAAAGCTTAAAAAACTTCTTTTATATCTTATAAGCAATCACTCAAAGTTTTTGAATCTACTGATTCTTTGCATGTGCTAGTCATTTTGGAAAGGTTCAAGTACTTATTTTTCCATTACTTTGATAAATCAAAGGAAAACAAAAACTTTGGCAAAGATAAAAACAAGAATATTTAAAACAAATAACATGAAGCTATAAGAGGAAGTAGAAATAATTCTGTTTCTAATGATGACAGAGCACATTTTTCCTGTGGTTTAATCCCCATCAAGTTTTATTTAAAGCTCAAAGAATAAAGATTTTCCATATTTTATGCCGTTTTAAAATGACAGGCTTCATATGGGCTCTGAGGCAAACTCTAAAATATCACAGGCTGATTCAAAACCAGATCTGAGTCCTGCAAGAAAGCTGGCTGTTCTGTGCTTATCACAAAATGTGAAACTTAATTTTGTACCTTTACATGTAGTGAGTCTTCATACAGTAAATACCTTGTTTTATTTCTGCCCAATATGAGGAATACATATTGCAGCAGTGGGATAAATATAGCTTGATTGTGATATAAGCCCTTCTGCTTATGAAGTCTGCAAACCAGAATCAAACACTCCTTTATGAAAACAGCCTACACTTTAAGAAAGAAAAAAAAATCAACGGAGCTTTATGAGACATAATTGGTATCAATAGAAATTACTGTAATTCTGAGATACTTTCTATAGGTTTTTAAACCATCCTTTAGTATTCTGTACTAAAGGCATAATTATACATTAAATTATAGCAGATGGCACCAGAAACCTGTAGAATTATCATTTGTTAATATATTCTGCTGGGCTTATCCATCAAGGTAGTGCAAATTGGCATAAATTACACTTTCTTTTGGCTCTTTGGCATGTTGATTGCATTGTGTTACATTCTCTCAGGGCTCTACTCTATTCTTACCCTCTAAACTATGACTAAAAAGTCATCTTGCTTAAACTTAATTCAGGGACAGTGAAATCTTTGAATGTCAGAGCTAGAAATCCCAATGACTGGTACTAATCTTATGCACAAGCCCGCTCAGCTCATTTTCCTTCTGAACTAGATAGTCACCCTGAAAAGGGTAGGTTGCCAAGAAGACAGGCTGGGGATAGACCTAAGGGAAAGAATGAAAACTAGGAGTGGAATTAGATCCAAGCAGATCCTTCCCACGCAAGTAAAGAAAGATGCAGCATCTGGATCAGCTTCTTCTGATGGTGCAGGGCTGAGATGAAGGTAAGAAGAGCTATGTGCAGTGTCACCACCATATACTGGTTCTTCTCCCGGGCACAGGGTAGCCTTCCTTGTCAGGAAGAAACTTAGGCAGCCATGTTATCCTGCTACAGGATCAAATTTAGGCTGAAGTTTTGAAAATGGCCTGGTATGCTTTATTCATCCAACAGCTATGTGCCAGTAGCCTTTTGTGTTCACAGACAAGTAACTAAACTTCCCATCACAAGGCCCCACAGCAGCAGAGGAAAAGAGCAATTGAACTGCGGAAACCTGCATGAGAGGTTTGTTGCGTTGTTCTTAGAGCCTTGCAAAGAAGTCAGAGATACCTCTCAAATGTCATCTCTTCCAGGGGGAGGGCAGCCAGGGAAACACTGTAGCTGATATTCAGAGCAAGCAAAACTGTGAATCAGGACAGTAAATTGTGTTCACCCTGGCTGGACACCAGGTGCCCACCAGAGCTGCTCTATCCCTCTCCTCCTCAGCTGGACAGGGGAGAGAATACATAACGAAAGGCTTGTGGGTCGAGATAAGGACAGGGAGATCACTCAGCAATTACCATCACGGGCAAAACAGACTCAACTTGGGGAAATTAGTTTAATTTATCACCAATCAAATCAGAGTAGGGTAATGAGAAATAAAACCAAATCTTAAAAACACCTTCCCCCCACCCCTCCCTTCTTCCTGGGCTCAACTTTACTCCCGAATTCTCTACCTCCTCCCCTCCAGCGGCGCAGGGGGATGGGGAACGGGGGGCGTTGCATCCAGTTCATCACCCGTGGTCTCTGCCACTCCTTCCTCCTCAGGGGGAGGACTCCTCACACTCTTCCCTGCTCCAGCGTAGAGTCCCTCCCATGGGAGACAGTCCTTCACGAACTTCTCCAACATGAGTCCTTCCCAAGGGCTGCAGTTCTTCATGAACTGCTCCAGTATGGGTCCCTTCCACAGGTGCAGTCCTTCAGGAACTGACTGTTCCAGTATGGGTCCCTTCCATGGGGTCACAAGTCCTGCCAGCAAACCTGCTCCAGCGTGGGCTCCTCTCTCCACAGGTCCTGCCAGGAGCCTGCTCCAGCGCAGGCTTCCCATGGGGTCACAACCTCCTTTGGGCATCCGCCTGCTCTGGCATGGGTCCTCCACGGGCTGCAGGCGGATATCTGCTTC